>NW_027617108.1:0-147154 GCF_964187855.1 Myxine glutinosa
CTCCCTCCGCTCCCCCTCCCTTTCCCCCCTCCCCCTCCCCCTACCCTTACCCCCCTTCTCCCTCCACCCTACCCTCTCCCCTTCCCCACTCCCCTTTCCCCCCTACCCCTTCCTTTCCGCCCTACCCCTTCCTTCTGCCCTCCCCTCCCCCTCCCTCTCCCTTCCCCCCACCCCCTCCCTCTCCCTTCCCCCCTCCCTCCTCCCCTCCCCCCTCTCCTCCCCTCTGTTCCCCTCCTCTCCCCTTCCCCCTTCCCTCCCCTCCCCTGCCCGGCAATGCTGGGTACTTCTGCTAGTAAATAAATACACACCTCACTTCCCAATGTTGGTTAACACAATTCTTTCGACTTTCAGTTGATAAATATCCATTATTGAACTTGCCTGCCGACATAGATTAACACAAGCATTCAGGAAGACATGCATTCCATCGTGTTGATGATCACACACTAATATCAATAATCTGGTCTCAAAGAAGTTATTGGCATTAGCTTTTGTATTGTGCTTTGTGTCCAATTATCGACTCTCGACTCTCACACAGGTGTGATAGTCCAGCAGGAATCGGTGTGCGCCACGTTTGGCTGTGGGCTCAGCTGCGCCTGTGTGGTGGATATCGGCGATCAGAAGATGAGTGTGTGCTGTGTGGAGGACGGGATTTCACACCGCAACACTCGGTAGGCAAGCTGCCATGGGATGCTTTTGTGGAAGGCATCCGCAGTGCACCACGCTTGCTCGAACCATGGACCTTAGCACCTCGTGCTTCTCATTCAAATTGCATTTACTCTTCTAATTTCTCTAATAATGGTGTACAGGTCGCAAAGTGAATGAGAGTGGTTGTGTGTGGTGGTTGGACATGCGGTGGCAGGCTGTGGTTGGAATACGGAGGAGCGGATGTGACACGATGTTTCTACTGGCTGATGGAACGCTCGGGTTTCCCTTTCACCAAATGCCAACTTGGAAATCGCCATCATGGCCTCCTGCTCCAGCAACTTAAAGAAAGCTTCTGTCATTTACATCAGGTGTGCAACAACATATACTGATGGCATACTGTCGACAGTAGACAATTGCAGCAACCGCATTGTGTTTTGCTGTCTCGCGTTAACACAATCACTATAAATATCACAACATTAACCTTTTTCCTTGTCAGTGACCATTTTGATCGTTCTTTCCTCAAGTAGGACATATCTGGGATTCAGGACCATGAATTCAAGCTCAGGCTCCCGGATTCTCTACCTTTGCTATACCGACTTAAACTGGGAGACGAGAAGTTGCAGGTTGGTTCACACGGCCTGGTTCGTCTCTGTTATCGGTGTCTGACTTATGCACAAACAGGAAGTGATCAAATTCCCTGGTTTACCATTTGGTATGGTAAAAGTAAAAGGTTGCTATGTTTTGGTGATTTGAGGAGCTCCCTCACCATATGGCCTTTAAAAGGAGACCCCGCTCGAGATCTTAGTATGTGCATGGTGCATACACACCTGTTTGATTCATTTGGATGTTGATGAAGTACATCTTATTTCAGGCACCGATGGCTTTCTTCTATCCTGCGTCGTTCGGCATAGTCGGACAGAGAATGACCCTTTTACAGCAAAGATCGCAGGGAGACCCAGAAGATCCTCATGATGAACATTACCTCATGGCTACACAGAGCAAGCAGGAGCAGGTAATCTGTGCGACCTATGAAAGTGAAAATGAATGCAATGTATAATTTCGCTTGTTGTTTGAGATGGATTGTAGGGGGTTGAGGGGTAGGTGGGGAAGCATCTTTATCTTTGTTGTTCTTTCCTTCTACCTTGCTTTATATTTCCTCTCGTTACATATTCCCCCATTCTCTACATATTCATATACCAAGGTTTTTTTTTTTTTTTTTTTTTTTTTGTATACAACATCGAAGGTCGTGTAAGAGCTAACTTGAATCACAAAAAAACAAACGAACACACAAAACATACAATAAAGGGAGCGGGAAACAAGATGGGGAGAGAGAGGGAAGCACACAAGTACAACAGCAGAGAACAGGGACATCGGAAGATCTGTGGGAGGGAGAGGGCTTGGGGGGAGTAGGCATGGCAAGGGGAGTGGGGGGTATAAAACACATTGACACTGCTAGAACTTCCAGGAAAGAAGTCGGTATTTCATAAAAAGTGGATCTTGGGGTGAATTAACCGGGGTAGAAGAGATCAAGGTTTTGGATGGGGGAAGATAAGGGATGGTGGTGAAGAGATGTTTTAAAGACCTGGAGGGAGGAGTGGGATTGAAGAGAGTGAGGGAGTTTGTTGTTCCAGAGGTGGGAGTAAAGAGGAATGAAGGAGTGAAGGTGAGCAGAGAGTCTTGATTTTGGCAGTTTCACCATAAGAGGGTTGCAGGCAGATCTTGTGCGACATGTAGGAATATTTGCGGGACAGAGCACAGGTAGAGCTGGGGGAGCTAGGTCGGATAGGAGTCTGTAGAAGACAGAAAGACCACCTACCAGCCTGCGGTGAGTGAGTGAAAGGCCCTTGGAGTTTGCTTCATCGCGGGAGATTCCAATGATTCTGAAATGGTGCTCTTTTGCTAGATCTGGCTCCAGCCATTGGGGAAAAGAAAATAAACACGATGTCATGCAGAGCACGATACTTGCAAAATACACCCTCCCCCCCCCCCCCCCCCAAAAGATTGCCATGGATACATCAAATTGCCAATTTCATTAAGATTAAAAAATTGACGATCTTAATCAAAGCTCGGTTCAATCAGATTAAAATTGATGATTTTTAGCTCACCTGGAACGAAGTTCAGGGGAGCTTAGGCGATGGCGCATCAGTCTGTCCATCCGTGAACACTTGAAACTTCTCCGAAACGGCTGATGTATTGAGACCAAATTTGGCACAAATTATATTTGTTGTGTTGTGTCAAGTTTGTTCACGGAATTAGCAAAAATCGAGGTCTAAGGGGGCTTACCGGGGTCAGAGTGGGTCCAGGTTTGACCCCCCAAAATAGGAATTTCCTCTTTCCTCTGAAACTACACACACTATTTCGATGAAACCTGACCACAACCTTCACCACCCGTGATGTACCAAAGTTTGTTCACGGCATTAAAAACATAGGGGCCCCCCAAAATAGATATTTTTTTGTTTGCTTGTTTGATTGCTTGAAGCCTTTTGGTTATGTTAGTATGATTCTACATGCTACATGCTTTCTTCCATCTAGCAAGCATTGAAATTGGTTTAAAATGCCTTTAGTCAGTGCAGTATACTGTTTATTCTACCAGGTGAGTGCCGGGGGTATTGCCCCTATGTTTCAGATGAAAATTCATGATTTTAGAAGTTTGACATTGAGTTGACCTTTTGACTTTAAATAGTTGGCTTCCCAAATCAGCGATACACTATGCAATTGCTGTTTAATTTTCAAGTTGATAGGATGAAAATTGATGACTTTAAAAGTTTGACCTTGAGTTGACTTTCGACCTTAAAAAATAGTTGGTTTCCCAATTCAGTGAGGCACTATGAAAATGCTGTTAAATTTTCAAGTCAATCGGATGCAAATTGACAGTTTTTCAGATGAAAATTGATGATTTTGGAAGTTTGACCTTGTGTTGACCTTTGACATTTTGACCTCAAATAGTTGGTTTACCAATTTAGTGACAATATACAAATGCTGCTCAATGTTCAAGTCCATTGGATGAAAAATGACAATTTTAGAAATTTCACCTTCAGGTGACCTTTGACCTCAATCAATAGGCTTCTCAATTGTGATGACCTCTACAACTTGGTGAGGTGTCATGACAATCGGTTCAGAATGCTGACCTGTAGGTGAGTGACAGACAGACAAACCAACAAGAAGACGTCATACAGAGCATGATACTTGCAAAATCTACCCCCCCCCCCCCCCCCGGTTGCAATTGATCCAGCAAATTGTCCATTTCATCAAGATCAAAATTGATGATCTTGATCAAAGCTCGGGTCAATAGGATGAAAATTGATGATTTTTAGATGAAAATTGATGATTTTAGAAGTTTGACCTAGAGTTGACCTTTGACCTCAAATAGTTGCTTTTCCAATTCAGTGAGGCAATATGCAAATGCTATTCTATTTTCAAGTCAATCGGATGAAAATTGACGGTTTTTCAGATAAAAATTGATTATTTTAGAAATTTCACCTTGAGTTGACCTTAGACCTTTTGACCTAAAAAAAAGTGTTTTCCAATTTAGTGACTCTATATACAAATACTGTTCAATTTTGAGTCGATTGGATTAAAAATGGCGATTTTAGAAATTTGACCTCCAGATGACCTTTGACCTCAATCAATAGGCTTCTCAGTTGTGACAACCTCTACAACTTGGTGAAGTTTCATGAAGATCGGTTGAAAATTGTGACCTATAGGCGACTGACATACAGCTCACGGTGCATTGGGTGGTGACAGACAGAATAACGCACAAGACCAACCAATATACTTGAAAAATCTTCGATTTTGCAAGTAACAAACAGACAGAATGAAAAATCACTCATCGAGCAAGACTTGGCAAAAGAGAACAAAGTAGAATGGCGCTCGGTCGAGCATCCTTTTGACCTCACAAATAATTGGTGGTTGAATTATGTGACCTGATATCCAAATAATCTTCAAATTAAGTTAATCAGATGAAAATTGAGGATTACAGAAATTTGGCCTGTGTTGACCTTTTGGCCTATGTTGACCTTGTGACCTATGTTGACCTCAAAAATAGTTGGTTGAATTCAATTAGCTGATATGTAAATCCTATTCAAATTTCAAGTCAATCAGATGAAAATTGAGGATTTTAGAAATTTGAAGAAAGGTGCTTCACCTTTGGCCTATGTTGACCTTTTGACCTTATAACCTCAAAAATATACAGGATTTTGTTGGACCACAAACTATCATTTGTTGAAGTTTTGTAAGGATAGGTTTCAAATTGTGACCTGTAGGCAAGTATAAGTGAGCAGACAGAGAAACACACACACAAACCGGAGTGATCAACATACTTGTCAAAAACTTTTTTTTTGCCAAGTAATAACAAACGCAACTGACCAATATACTTGAAAAATCTTCAATTTGTAATAGCTGTAAATGTAATAGCTGAAAGTGTCACCCAATGGTGAGGAGGTGTAATTTAATTTGGGTTTTTGTATCTATTTTGACTTGCTCATGAAGGCAGCCAAGGCGGTGGCCGAGCGGCGAGCCCAGGCCAAGCATGCGGCTCTGGACACTGAGACGGGAGGACCAGAGGCAACCGAGCGACCGAGCCTTTCCGGATCGTACGGCGAGGCCCCGGCGCATGGCTCTGCGGATGTGTCACTACCTCATGGCGAACACGATGAAACCGCACCCTCCGTGGTTTCGCGCAAGCTCTCCTCCCCGCAGTTTGAGGGCAAAGCTCTGGGGATTGACAAGGCCATTCTGCACAGCATTGAGTGTTGTGGTAAGTGACCGAACTCTGTCCAGTTTAGCAAGAGACCCATCATTGTTTATTGCAGATTGTTGTTGTGGTAGAACTATAACATGTGGTCACATTCAAAATGGTAGAACACCTTCCACAAAGCAAAAGTGGTTGAATAACACATCCCTGATTGAGGATTCTATTAAATATTTTAAGGGGAGTCAACAGAAAAGGAATGGTGGTGGGAATACGTGGAAGTTGGGTGTACATGCATAAGGGACCAGAGAGAAAACGTGGGAGAGGGCTCTTGGGAGACATCATTGGGACATCTTGGGTACATCATTGGGAAGAATGGAAGATTATGTGGAATGGTGGTGAGCTGCAACGGAGAGTAGGGGTGGAGAGCTGTAGATAGGTTCCATACCTGAGAGGCTGAGTTCTGACAAAAATTGAGTCATCAAGCGCTGGATGACTTTGAAATATAGAACCGCACGTTAAGTGCTTCGGAACACAGTGCGTTGGGCTTTCTGCTGGATCCCCACACAGCGTTAATAACTCGTGGATATAAAATGGTCTACATTTGTAAACACCAAAATAAGGGTTCCAAGCTTCCGCATGCGATGGAAGTGGGTTGGTTGCTGCTGGTCTATAAAAATGTATGCATGAGCTCGCTGGTTCTCTTTGCTTGATAAAGCTTGTGGATCACGAGGGAAACGTCACCTGAGGCTGGCCCTGCCCTGTCCTGTTTGTACCAAATTGGATAGTGGGTTGAGTTGTATTCAGTATGTGTCTATCATGATAGCACAAGTTTATGTAAATTGACATTCATTTTGGAGCCTTATTTAGGCCTCGTATGATATCCTAGAGTTATGCACACTCACCTGAGTTGCTGAATCCGTGTGCACCATTGTAGTCTCAGAGGAGACCAAGAAGAAGATGTACAGCACGATCCTGGTGGTCGGTGGTGGTCTTCTTTTCCCTGGTGCACAGCAGTTCCTCCAGTACCGGATTCTCAATAAAATGCCGCCCTCCTTCCGCAGGCTTATTGACACGCTGGATGTGATCACCAAGCCAAAGGTGAATTTATTTGATGTCATACACTTGATCGAATTGATAAAGGTAAAGTTGTTTTTTTTAAATTCCTGCAGTTTCTGTACTTGACTGTGCTGTATAACACGGGGCTGTACATAACCCTGTATTGAATGCTTGCCTGCATTTACGGACCCTATTTAAGATTATTACGGACACAGAGTGTCAATTCTTTTTGACGAGATGGATTTTCATGCGGAAATAGAGTTGAACATTTGTGTGATCCTGTTGCATGTAATTCCCACATTGTCAGGGTGGTGGCTCTGTCTCACGTTTTATCTGAGGGTCATCCCAAACATTCTTCCCCATCGTCCCATTTTTATACAAAAGTCACATGATGCGGACACCTTGAATTTGATACATGAATGCAAGGCTCATAAAGGGGTTGGTACTTTAATCGCACGCAGGACAAGGATGTTGGTAGACTTCTTTTATTTATTTATTTTTCTTTGGAGGAGTGAGACCTTTGGAAGAGCAAGGTAGAACGTGACAGTATGACAAACGTTAAGGGAATGAATGAACAGGAAAAGAGGGAGGAGGGGAGGAAACACTGAAACTAACAAGATGGTTGGGTTAATAAAGATTAATGGGGGTAAAAAACATCAAGGTGAGAATTGGGGAGAAGAGATGGAGGTGCACAAGTCCTGAACGGAACAGTGAGACGGAGCAACCTCTGGAAGGCATTTCCATGGACGGGAGAAGTGAGGAACAAGCATTCTGAGTATTGCGCTGCAATACATGTCCCCCTACCGGCAGTCTGTCGTCCGGAAAACTGTTGGGGAAATTAGCAAAGTTCAAAGTGCCATAACTTTGTCAAAAATGATCGAAACGTCGTGAAGTTCGAACTTAATCTGAAACTTATCATGAGGAAACCATGTACCAAGTTTGAAATCATTAGCATTAAGAGTTTAGAAAAAAAGTCCGGAAAACTGTTCTTTGCGTGACGGACGGACGGAGGGACGGAGTGCAAACCTATAGTCCCCTCCAGTGTACACCGGTAGGGGACTAATAAAAGAGTTGAGGTGTACAGTCAGCCTGGGATTTTCGAAGCTTATCCAGAAGGGGGTCACTGGAAGAACATGTGTATCTTGGAGTCAAAGGACACAAGAAACAACGTTAGAGAATGGAAGGTAGAAAACAGACTTGCCTGCGATGAGTGCAACAGACCTTGTGCTTCGACCTCACCAGGGGAGATTGCAATAATTTTGAGAGCTTTGCATTCCATTGAATCATGGAGAAATTAATATGATGCTGGCATCTTTGTCGATTGTGAGTATCTCTGATTTACCAAGGAACAACTTGGATTGACGGTGACTTGAATGCACTTTTAGGCGAATCACAGAGACTTTACAAAGCAACGAACAGAAAGACACAACAAATGGGATTTGGACGTGGATCCTAAGTCCTGTTCGCATCAGAAACTAGAACAGCAATCAGTAGAGAGCATACCTTCGCCGCGCCAGGTGAACAGTTTACGTTTTGTATCCCAGAGTAGACCAGAAAATCACAATACAGAATCACGATTAATCAAAATCATCCGTCCTCAGCTTTTTGAGATATCTTGCTATGTATCGTTAAATTTGGCCCTGTCTCCCAATGGTGAAGAATCATTTAAAAATTATACTAGCCGGATCCAAATCTGGATCTTCACTAAAATTGAATCAATTCTTCCTTGTCACACACGCAACCTGCCCACAAAATTTCGTGCAAATCCGTCCGTAACCTTTTTTAGATATCCTGCTTTATGTTTGTTTTAACCCCATCACTCAATGGTGAAGAATCACTAAAAAAAAAAAAATAACATATCCGAATCCATATTCAGATCTTCACCAAAATCGATTCTATGTGTCCTTGTCGCACACCCAACCTGTCCACCCAGTTTTGTCCAAATCCGTCCACAACTTTTTGAGATATCCTGCTATGTATAGTTTTTGGCCCCATCTCCCCATGGTGAAGAATCACTTAAAAAATTATACTAGCCGGATCCAAATCTGGATCTTCACCAAAATCTAATCATTTTGTCCTTGTCATATATTCACATATGCTACCCCCCTGCCAAATTTCGTCCGAATCCGTCCACATCTTTTTGAGATATCTTATTCACAGACAAACAGACAGACAGGGGTGAAAACATAACCTCCATCCACCTTTGGTGGCAGAGGTAACTAGAACGGCACTTGGTAGAGAGCCTCCACCATGCTGAACAGTTTGTTTTGTATCCACTGATCGGTCTGATCTGGATCTGGACCTGAACTAAAATCTAATCGGCTTGTTCTTGCCACTTACCCAACTCATGCACCTAGTTTTGTCCGAATCCGTCCACAATTTTTTGAGATATTGTGATATATATCGTTTTTGGCCTGATCTCCCAATGGTGAGTAATCACAACAAGACCGATTGTCTATCAATGGCATAGCCGGGCTTCTTTGATACTTTAGTTGAAGAGGGTGGTATGACCTGGGTGTGGATATCAGTTAGCAGTTAGCAAATAAAGCAAGTATAAAAAAAAAAAATTGATTTCAGGCATCGATGGACAGCCGGTCCGTGAGTGACTCGGGTTAAAAAAAAGAAAAAACTGGCGAATGGCAAATGATGAACCAATAAATTCCACATTCCTGTGCCACCTTCAGTCGAACGTCAGTCATTGACAGCGGGTTCGTGAAGGACTTGGACAAAAAAAAAACGTACCCAGTCTGAATTTTGCCATATTCAGTCAATGGTGAAACTGCAAATGGGGAATCCATGAATGTCACGGATGGAAACCCTTACGTCATTTCCTAATGCCGCTTTAAACTCAATATCTCTATATTGTTATGTCGGTTGGGTTGGCATATATAGATTTAGGTAGATCTGAATAGGTATCATGCTTTGTCTGTCGAGTTAGAACAATCTTGATGTAATAAGTCCTGTTAGCCCGGTTTGTCGGATCAAGTGTGTACCTGTGATCATACGACGATGATCCGGTGATAGGTAGACGAGGGATTAAGCTAATTCCCCTGTGTGTCAGACCTGGTGATCATCCCTTTGTCGTGTATGGCAGCACATCACATACATTAGCTAGATCCATTAGTGCACCACAGTAATTAATTCCCCCGCCATCACAATGACTGACCGAAAAGACCGACAGCAAGCGGCCGCACAGTGGTACACCATGGCGATCAAACATTGACCAGGCGGGCTGAGAGACACGCCCAGGGAGGCTTGTGGTTGACAGGAGGGGGAGGGGCGAGCAACAACCGGAGCACCGATTGGAGAGTAGGGAGGATGCAGAACGTGCCACACGATGACGTGATATAAAAGACGCTCGGCCAATCAGTGCGGAGAGCGCGAACGAACTACCAACAAGATACGCACTGGTTGGAGGAGAGGCGCCAGTGACGTAAGAAGGCGCGAAAAGGTGAGGTGTAAACGAGGCACTGGTTGTTCGAGGGAGAGAGCTGACGTCGGGCGCCAAGCGATAAAACCACTGGCTTGCCGGCATTTTGCCCTTCTCGCTTTGGCTTCTGCCCTTCTCGGACCTCCCTTCTGCCCTTGCCTTTCGCTCTGTTTGGACCTTTCTTCCTTTGCCATCCGCGAATTTGCCTGCTTGACGACAGACGTTGGAGCAACGTTGGAGCGCCATCGATTCGACTCCCTGGCATCCACGTACGAGCGAGGATTGCCGCTGGAGCAGACGAGACCGGGGCGAGCGGGTGGTTTGGGGCCTAGCAGCGCGCGGACGAGGCGGACGGAGGCCTGCTTCGCGCCAACCGGAGCCGCGTTGGACGACGGAGCTGCACAACCAGACGATTCCTGACGGACACCACATCCAGACATATAAGCACAAACGCGCAAACAACGGTTCCTTTGATTCATCCTTCCATTGTGCGTATTTGAAGTCTGTGAGTGGGATCCCAATCTAAGATTTAGTTATCGTCGCGTCCTTTGTTATCGGGTTCCGTTAATAAATTTTCCTTTTGTTCATCTTATATCCGTTTTGGTTGAGTTATTGATTTTCAGGTTGAAGACATCGGACCGTGAAGGTAAGCGGCATTCTTCATTTCGTCTCGCGTATGATCCGCCATCAATTGGAAACGCCTTGAAGTAAGCTCGATTCCATCCGTGGACGCTCTGTCTTAACTGAGAGCCATCCACACGACAATATTTTCATTCCAAACAGCATCATTCATCATTCCAATCACTAATTAATACTATGGTGTTTATAAAGTCACTATCTATTTAGTGACCCGTTTTTTTTTCTCTGAAATAGATAGACTTTATAAGCACCATGTGTATAAAAATATAATGTTGAATCACGATTCTATTGAGATATTATTAAACCAGCGAACCGTCATCTGTTCACTTTCAGATTCAGGAGCAAGGTCCATGCCGATCGCATTTAAATATCATCATTGTATTGAGGAATTTCTGAAACCTCCTACCTACCTTACAACACCCACTCGGACCCCAAAACGTTCCACAGAAGGTTATTATATTTCCTTTTAGTAAAACATGCAACTGTAATGGTTAATAAATGCTGTCCCCATCATGTGACCAGATCCTCAGTTCTGATTGGTGGACATTGGGAGGGACAAACATGCATGCACTGGATGGACAGGCAAACGCTGTTCCAGATGGCATTGCTTTACGGGCTACCCCATTAAAAATATATATTGTGTCTGGATCCAGATCCTCACCAAAATCTAAATGATACCTCCTTGAAACCCAACCTGTACACCAAATTTAATCTGTATTTGTCCATTACTTTTTGAGATATCCTGCTCACAGACAGACAAACAGTGGAAAAAACACAACCTACATCCACCTTCAGTGGCGGAAGTAACAAATGCAACACGGGCAACAATACAAAAACGATTTTATCGCAATATTGTCCAAAGAAGGTTTGAATTTGATGTGGAGTTTTATTTTCAAACGGTAGAGTAAGGTGTGCAGCTCAGAATTCTGGGGCTTTTAATGTCAGTGGTGTTTTTAATCTAACAGCCCAAGTCAGTTGTTTCCAGCTTTAGTGCTTGTGCTGAGAATCAAGAAGGCATAAAGCGAAACAATGAAGTGTGTTGAGCAGACTAATAGTGGAATTTTTGGCAAACTATAACGGAAAGCTTCGAGATTTACAGTCAAAATGGCTGCACAGTATAGTGGGGATTTCTTGGTGAGGCAGTCCGTATTCTGCTGGTGCAAAAAGCATGCGGTGGGATCCACACAAAGGGTGGAGCGACTGTGGTTGTAAAGTCCGGGTGGAAATTAAATTCCCGTCATAATTCTACATCAAGTTGATTTATACAAAACGAATGGAAGGTTTACTCTTCAATTTAATTATCAATGTTTGCTTGTAAAATGCCAATGCTTCCGGAGAGTACTGTTGTTGTTTATAGGCCATTTGAGGAGTTTATAATGTTGAAGAATTGTTGAGGTTGTTCTCAACAATGAAGGTTTTGGAATACTCGTAGTACCGATGGATTACCATTGTAATACACGTTACATGGGTATGTTGGGGATGCAAAAACTGATGTGTACCAATCCACCACGGACAGGACATGGATCCACGACAGACTGTCTGGAAGGGTGGAGCTGTACTTGCTTGCCTTGACACCACCCAGGAGCTGTGGATCCATCAACGGGAGTGGACACGTTTCGGCGTCCGTTTGCTCCGAGAACGAGCACCCTTCTTATGGTGAAGACTGCGGGGGTTGCATCACTTGTACATATAGTCTGTAATAAAGTGTGTATTGGCAGACAACCCGGTGAACACAGTTTTGGCGTAGACGCCTGTTTGCTAACTTTGCCACTACTGTCCTTTCTGGAGCAATGGACACGGCAGAACGATTGAATGGAACCACCTTTAGAGGCCATTTTCCCCCGCAGAGCAGGGGTTGGCCTTTTTTGGGCACCATGGTCCCCTTTTGAAGCAATGTTTTATGGCCGGATGCCCTTCCTGCCGCCAACCCTGTTAGTCGCCTCTTGCGACACAGGGAATTACCAGTGCACTGGTTCTCAATTTGCCGACCTCAGAAGGATGACGGGCTGAGTCAACCCCCAGGTGTTAATTCAGCGATCAACCGGGATTCAAACCCAGGATCCTAGCATCCCAGGCCAGCACCCTAACCGCTAAGCCAACACCAGGCTCACAATGATTTAATGATGGTTTAATGGGTTTGAGATTATTTACTTTTGCCCCGACTTTAAGGATATAGCAGGGGAAGGTCATTTAGACCTGAGCTTGAGTAGTTATGCTTGAGGTCCCTTACCTCCACCCCTCAAGTCATGCTGTCAGAAATAGGGGTGAGAAAAAGTTTGTGAACCTTTTTAGAATCTTCTGTATTTCTGCAAAATGTGACCTAAAAAGTGATTAGATCTTTATCTAAGTCCTAATAATAGATAGAGAACCTGATTAAACAAATACCACACAAAAAATACTTTTAAATTTATTTATTGAACAAAATGATGCAACGTTCAATTTATTGGTCGAAAAAAAATTATGTGAACCTTCACTTTCAGTGACTGGTGGCACCCTCGAGAGCAACAATAACTAAATGTTTCCTGTAACTCTTGATCAGTGCTGCACATCGGCTTGGAGGAATGTTGGTCCATTCCTCCTTACAGAACTGCTTAAACTCCGAGATATTTGTGGGTTTTCCTGCATGAAATGCTCACTTCCAGTTCTGCCACAACATTCAATTGGGTTAAGGTCTGGACTTTGACTAGGCCATTCCACAACACAAAATTTATTCTGCTTCAGCCATTTTGTTGTAGATTCACTTGTGTGTTTAGGATAATTGTCTTGCTGCATGACCCACTTTGTTGAGCTTCAGCTAATTGACGGATGCCCTGACATTCTCCTGTATAATTTACTGGTCCAATCCGGAATTCATGTTTCCATAAACGATGGCAAGCCGGCCAGGTCCTTATGCAGCAAGGCAGCCCCAAGCCATGATACTCCCAACATCACCACGCTTCACAGTTGGGATGAGGTTCTTATGTTGGAATGCGGTGTTTGGTTTTCACCAAATGTAACGTTTCTTATTTAATGCAAAAAATACCCACTTTTGACTCATCGGATCACAGAACATTCTTCCAATAGCCTGCTGGATCATCCAGGTGGTCTTTGACAAACTTGAGACGGGCGGCAATGTTCTCCTTGTCGAGCAGTTGTTTCCTCCTTGGTATCTCCCCATGCACACCATTCTTGTTTAGTGTTTTCCTGATGGTGGACTCATGACCACTGACATGAGCCAATGCTAGAGAGGCCTGGAGATCCGAAGACGTTACCCTGGGGTTCTTTGTGACCTGGATTATTGTACGCCTTGCTCTTGGAGTGATGTTCGTTGGACGGCCGCTCCTGGAAAGAGTAACCATGGTGTTGAATTTTCTCCATTTCTACACTATCTACCTGACAGTGGATTGGTGGAACCCAACATCTTTAGAAATGGTTTTGTAACTCTTTCCAGACCCGATGAGCATCGACAACTCTTTTTCTGAGGTCCTTATAAATCCCTTTTAATCGGGGCATGACACACTTCCACAAACCCGTGTGGCGAAGACCAGACTCTGATGGTGACAAAGAAAGTTATTCTGCCTCCACCCCCGAAGGTACAACAACAACAACAACAACGTGCATTTTAAAGGCCATTTTCCCTACAAGAGCGGGGGTTAGCCTTGCGGTCCCCATGACAATCTTCTCCATTTTGCCCTATTTTCTGCATCTCTCCTTGTTAACCCCCTTGCACGCATTTCTTCTTCCACCATCTTTAGCCAAGTCTTTCTCGGTCTTCCCTGTCCTCTACTTCCTTCTACATTCATTTCCATCACTCTTCTCAACCAGTCACTTTCATCTTTCCTCAACACATGATCAAACCATCGCAATCTGTTTCTCTTCACAGGCTCTATTCCCATCATCTTTCGCAATTCATCATTTGTCTTCCTCTCTCTCAACGATACTCCACACATCCACCGAACCATTCGCATTTCCACCCTTTCCAACCTTCCTTGCTGCTCTACGTTCATTACCCATGTCTCGCTCCCATAAATCATAACACTTCTCACACATGCAGCATACACCTTTCCCTTCAGCTTCAACGACACTCCCATCATCAGGAGTTGAGCTAATTAACCCCTTTTATTGAGCTAATTAATGTCGAGGTTCACGTACGTTTTCCAGCAGAGAAATTGAATGTTGCATTATTTTGCTCAATAAATAAATTAAAAAGTAGATTTTCTTTGTGAGCTATTTCTTTAATCGGGTTCTCTATCTATTATTAGGACATGGATAAAGATCTGATCACATTTTAGGTCAAATTTATGCAGAAATACAGAAAATTCTAAAGGGTTCACACTTTCTCACCACTGTATTTGTGCAGGCCGGGCTGTTTGCTGTCCGCAGCGGATAAAGATCTGCAAGCCCGTGTTTTACCCTCAAAAATGTATATTCATGATAAAAAATGGTGTTCCATCTCATTTCTTTCACATATCTCCTCGTCTCTTCCTGACGTATTCGTTAATAATAAAAGTTTTTATTTTGAACATTGTGACTGTGCATAGTTTCTCAGCAAACATCGAGCTTTACAATGGGCACCAGTTGTGACTTCCTGCCCTTTTAGATCTAGTGTTTTATAAACAATTCATCTTTTGGTTGATGAACAAATCTATTACCAAGAGGTATTTGTGTGTGCATGTGTCATACTTCATTCTAAAGGATTTCTGCAGTCGTTGGGTAATACAAATTGTATTATCTTTGGAAAGCTAATAGTCGATTTACTTAGAACAAAAATTTGTGTCTGCTCAATCACAAAGATTAATGTTTTTAAAGCCTCTTTCTGGTGTCAAAGAAGAAGTGGGAATGAGGGCTTCATGTAGCAGTTCAAAGGGTAAGATTTATTATTCTACCACACCAGGAAACCTTTATGAGGACATGGGAGGAGCACACAAAATTATATCTAATAATATTTCTTGAAGCAAAATAAAAGTACATGGAAAAGATCCTTTTTACCGACGCCACCAAAGGTGGATGGAGGTTATGTTTTAACCCCTATCTGTCTCGCTGTTTGTCCATTTGTGAACAAAATATCTCAAATTTGTGGATGGATTTGGACAAAACTTGGTGAACGGGTTGTGTGTGTGTGTGTGTGTGTGTGTGTGTGTGTGTGTGTGTGTGTGTGTGTGTGTGTGTGTGTGTGTGTGTGTGTGTGTGTGTGTGTGTGTGTGTGTGTGTGTGTGTGTGTGTGTGTGTGTGTGTGTGTGTGTGTGTGTGTGTGACAAGGACGATTCGATTGGATTTTGGTGAAGATCTGAATATGGATTCGGTTATGAGTCATTTAATTTTTTAAGTGATTCTTCAACATTGGGAGATTGGGCCAAAAACTATATAGCAGGATATCTCAAAAAGTTGTGGACGGATGATTTTGATGAAATGTGATTCTGTGTTGTGATTTTCTGGTCGACTCTGGGATACAATACGTAAACTGTTCACCTGGCGGAGGTATGCTCTCTACTGAGTGCCGTTCTAGTTTCGCATGTTTCAATTCATCTTACAACCTCGTTGACACCAACAGATAGACATACAATATATTTGAAGTACAAAATGCTGTCTTTTTATAAAACCGGTCAACGAAGCGACGTTACGCGTGCCGAGCAATAATAAAATTAACTTTTGAAACTTTCTGGGTATGGCGGCAACACTCGCTATCAGGAAAGCTTGTCGGCCCCAACTGTTCAAACCTTCTTTTCATGCTGTTCAGTTGATAAACCTGAAAATAGTTTTTGTTTTTTTTCGAAGATATTTACTTGCATTGATCATTTCACTGAAAACGAAAGTGATAGACCATGTTTTGGTATGGGGTTATTATGCAGAGGTTGCTTTAGATTTTTCTTTTTCATGATTATTAGATACCTCCCGGTTTGTTCACCATGATGTCTGACGGTCCGAGCGGGGTGCGTTTCGGGGTTTTTTCCATTCCTTTATCCTGCCCCTGTTGTACTGATCTGTAATGGCATGTCAAGCTTCGTTGTACCTTGACCGCGTTGTTAACCCGGTGGCAGGGGTTATCGCATTGATTTGTGACGAGGAAAGCACAACTTCACCTTCAACTGGCCATTGCTTTGGTTTTGCGTTTTATCTCCACGGCAGAAAAATTTATACTCTTTATTTGCTGTTTTTGGATTATTTTCAAATGGTTAAATCTACTAATACAAATTGAGGGCTGTGTTTGAGTTATGCTATGACATGGTTGGTCTTGGTCTGCATCTAAAATTCCATTTTAAATTCGACCATGAAGCGAGACCTTGGGGTGCTTTATTGCTGTTTTATGCAAATGCAATACAGGGATGATAGGGGCTACGCCTCGGCTGGGTTTGAATCTCGACCGAGCTCTAAACTATCATTGGTATTTCGCAGCACAGGGTGATTCATCGATGTGTGTGCCATCCCTCGGATTGACATGAAACTGGGATCCCAGCTGCCAATACTGGTGGACGGTGGACATTAAATATCCCACGGTGTATTTTGTGAAGAGTAGGCGAGTTATCTCGTGCATCCTGAACAAATTACAAATTCCTGCCTTGACTCATTGCTGGGAAGAACCTGGTGTTGGCTTAGCGGTTAGGGTGCCGGCTTGGGATCCTAGGCTCCTGGGTTCGAATCCCGGTCGATCGCTGAATTAACGCCAGGGGGGGGGGGGGGACGGGGACTCAGCCTGTCATCTTTCCGAGGTCGGCAAATTGAGTACCAGCTTGCTGGGATGAATGATCCCGGTGTGTACCCCGGTTTAGAATAGGTACACCGTATCCCTGCGCATCGTAAGAGGCGACTAAGGGTTGGCGTCAGGAAGGGCATCCGGCCATAAAAACATTGCCTCAAACAGGGAACCATGATTGTCATGGGGTCCGCAAGGCTAACCCCTGCTCTAGCGGGGAAAATGGCCTTAAAACGATCATTCATTCATTCATTGCTGAGAAGGCAATGGCAAATTGCTGCCTTTACCAAACCACTCGGCAAAACCAATCCACCATGGGCAACCAAACCGCCCAGCCCAAGCAATCCGCCTGGCACAACCAATCTGCCCGGCACAACCAAACCGCCCAGCCCAAGCAAATCCGCCTGGCACAACCAACCCGCCCGGCACAACCAACCTGCCCAGCACAACAAAACCACCGAGAAAAAAACAAACAGCCCGACACAACCAAACCACCCAGAAAAAAAAACCGCCCTGTAATAATAAGTAATCAACTCTGTTTAATATGACCTCAAGTTCAAGGTAATGTGATCAACTCTGTTTAATATGACCTCAAGTTCAAGGTAAAGTGATCAACTCTGTTTAATATGACCTCAAGTTCAAGGTAATGTAATCAACTATATTTAATATGACCTCAAGTTCAAGGTAAAGTGATCAACTCTGTTTAATATGACCTCAAGTTCAAGGTAATGTAATCAACTATATTTAATATGACCTCAAGTTCAAGGTAAAGTGATCAACTATATTTAATATGACCTCAAGTTCAAGGTAAAGTGATCAACTCTGTTTAATATGACCTCAAGTTCAAGGTAATGTAATCAACTCTGTTCAATATGACCTCAAGTTCAAGGTAATGTGATTAACTCTGTTTAATATGACCTCAAGTTTAAGGTAATGTGATCAACTCTGTTTAATATGACCTCAAGTTCAAGGTAATGTAATCAACTCTGTTCAATATGACCTCAAGTTCAAGGTAATGTGATCAACTCTGTTTAATATGACCTCAAGTTCAAGGTAATGTGATCAACTCTGTTTAAAATGACCAAGTTCAAGGTAAAGTTATCAACTCTGTTTGATATGACCAAGTTCAAGGTAAAGTTATCAACTCTGTTCAATATGACCTCAAGTTCAAGGTAATGTAATCAACTCTGTTTAATATGACCTCAAGTTCAAGGTAATGTGATCAACTCTGTTTAATATGACCTCAAGTTCAAGGTAATGTAATCAACTATATTTAATATGACCTCAAGTTCAAGGTAATGTGATCAACTCTGTTTAATATGACCTCAAGTTCAAGGTAATGTGATCAACTCTGTTTAATATGACCTCAAGTTCAAGGTAATGTGATCAACTCTGTTTAATATGACCTCAAGTTCAAGGTAAAGTGATCAACTCTGTTTAATATGACCTCAAGTTCAAGGTAATGTAATCAACTATATTTAATATGACCTCAAGTTCAAGGTAATGTGATTAACTCTGTTTAATATGACCTCAAGTTCAAGGTAATGTGATTAACTCTGTTTAATATGACCTCAAGTTCAAGGTAATGTAATCAACTATATTTAATATGACCTCAAGTTCAAGGTAATGTGATTAACTCTGTTTAATATGACCTCAAGTTCAAGGTAATGTGATTAACTCTGTTTAATATGACCTCAAGTTCAAGGTAATGTAATCAACTATATTTAATATGACCTCAAGTTCAAGGTAATGTGATTAACTCTGTTTAATATGACCTCAAGTTCAAGGTAATGTAATCAACTATATTTAATATGACCTCAAGTTCAAGGTAATGTAATCAACTCTGTTTAATATGACCTCAAGTTCAAGGTAATGTGATTAACTCTGTTTAATATGACCTCAAGTTTAAGGTAATGTGATCAACTCTGTTTAATATGACCTCAAGTTCAAGGTAATGTGATTAACTCTGTTCAATATGACCTCAAGTTCAAGGTAATGTGATCAACTCTGTTTAATATGACCTCAAGTTCAAGGTAATGTGATCAACTCTGTTTAAAATGACCAAGTTCAAGGTAAAGTTATCAACTCTGTTTGATATGACCAAGTTCAAGGTAAAGTTATCAACTCTGTTCAATATGACCTCAAGTTCAAGGTAATGTAATCAACTCTGTTTAATATGACCTCAAGTTCAAGGTAATGTAATCAACTCCGTTTAATATGACCTCAAGTTCAAGGTAATGGAATCAACTCTGTTTAATATGACCTCACGTTCAAGGTAATGTAATCAACTATATTTAATATGACCTCAAGTTCAAGGTAATGTAATCAACTCTGTTTAATATGACCTCAAGTTCAAGGTAATGTAATCAACTATATTTAATATGACCTCAAGTTCAAGGTAATGTAATCAACTCTGTTTAATATGACCTCAAGTTCAAGGTAATGTAATCAACTATATTTAATATGACCTCAAGTTCAAGGTAATGTAATCAACTCTGTTTAATATGACCTCAAGTTCAAGGTAATGTGATTAAATCTGTTTAATATGACCTCAAGTTCAAGGTAATGTGATTAACTCTGTTTAATATGACCTCAAGTTCAAGGTAATGTAATCAACTATATTTAATATGACCTCAAGTTCAAGGTAATGTAATCAACTATATTTAATATGACCTCAAGTTCAAGGTAATGTGATTAAATCTGTTTAATATGACCTCAAGTTCAAGGTAATGTAATCAACTCTGTTTAATATGACCTCAAGTTCAAGGTAATGTAATCAACTCTGTTCAATATGACCTCAAGTTCAAGGTAATGTGATTAACTCTGTTTAATATGACCTCAAGTTCAAGGTAATGTAATCAACTATATTTAATATGACCTCAAGTTCAAGGTAATGTGATTAAATCTGTTTAATATGACCTCAAGTTCAAGGTAATGTAATCAACTCTGTTCAATATGACCTCAAGTTCAAGGTAATGTGATTAAATCTGTTTAATATGACCTCAAGTTCAAGGTAATGTAATCAACTCTGTTTAATATGACCTCAAGTTCAAGGTAATGTAATCAACTATATTTAATATGACCTCAAGTTCAAGGTAATGTAATCAACTCTGTTCAATATGACTTCAAGTTCAAGGTAATGTTATCAACTCTGTTTAATATGACCTCAAGTTCAAGGTAATGTAATTAACTCTGTTTAATATGACCTCAAGTTCAAGGTAATGTAATCAACTATATTTAATATGACCAAGTTCAAGGTAATGGAATCAACTCTGTTTAATATGACTTCAAGTTCAAGGTAATGTAATCAACTATATTTAATATGACCAAGTTCAAGGTAATGGAATCAACTCTGTTTAATATGACCTCACGTTCAAGGTAATGTAATCAACTCTGTTTAATATGACCTCAAGTTCAAGGTAATGTAATCAACTCTGTTTAATATGACCTCAAGTTCAAGGTAATGTGATTAACTCTGTTTAATATGACCTCAAGTTCAAGGTAATGCTGTTAGTAAGTTGCTGTCACAGGTTTCCATGAGCCAGCCTCGCAACAGTTACCTTTAAAATGAAGCCACCACTTCAATGGGTGAATGTTTGAACTGCTTCCAATCCAAAATGGAGGGAGAGGGACAGTTTGCCCACTTTAAGAGGTGTACGTAATTGACAGGTACGAAGGTAAATCCAAGCGGAAATTCAATTCCCAAATCCTCAATTTGGGTCCAGGTTTGTTCCGCCAACTCGCTTCCATTGCCATCCATTTTAAACTACCATCTTGACATCTGCTATTGTGGTTTCGGTCTGTCCGTCCATCCGTTGTTGGGTTGTTCTGTCACCACGAGAACTTGTGAACCACTGAACGGATTTCAGGCAAACTTGGCACAACTTTAGAATGCACTACAACGATTAACTGAGTACATGTTGGGTTCAAAAGGTTAAAGGGCACGTAGACTTTAATTTAAAATCATTTTGTTTCGACTGATAACTTGCAAACCACTGAAGACATGTCGAGCAAACGTGGCACAAGTATAGATTTTCATACAAATATGAGCTGATTCAACTTTTGGGTTGAAAAGAAAAGGTCAAAGGTCATTTTAAAATAATTTTGCAGATTCGAGTTGGAAGCATTTGATAGTTTGTTTTCTCTCTCTCATCTGACATATAATTTTTTCTTTAATTTCTTTATTCTTTCTAATTTTTTAATTTTTTTATTCTTTCTAATTTTTTAAATTTTTTAATTCTTTCTAATTTTTATATACTCGTGTGTGTATATATATATATACAGACTTGGCATTTAATATGGAATATTTTTTTGTGGGGGTGAACTTACTTTTCAAGATGTCTTAGAACCAAAAGTTCATTGGAATTATGTTGAAATTATTCTAGATTTTGTTAATGTGACCTTTAAAAGAAACAAAAACCACATTTGACATTTCGAAACAAATAAATTGATCCTTGAAAGTGATGTAAACTGATATCGAACTCAATTCATGGACAGTACTGTGTTAAACAGTACAGTACGTTTTCCAGAAGTATCTCTTTATTTTTCACATTAGCCAAATTTGTTTTTAACAAAAACCAAAGTTAAATTACGACTGGGATTACGGACAGTATAATTACAGTTCAGTACTTCGTGTAACCCCCACGAGCATTCAGGAGAGCACGTACACGTTGAGGCATGCTGTTCACGAGATTTGCCAAGGTTTGGACAGGAATCGCTTGCCATGCAGTGACAATAGCCTGCTGCAATTCACGCACAGAGTTCGGCTGCTGGTCCAAGTGGTCGATTTGACGCGTTAATTCTGCCCACAAGTTCTCTATTGGATTCATATCCACGGACATGGTAGGCCACTCCATATGCTCTGCACCACGGTCAGCAAGAAAGTGTTGGATCATGCGAGCACGATGAGTCCGTGCATTGTCATCTTGGAAGACAAAGTTTCTTCGAAAGGCTGCACGAGCAAATGGAAGCAATGTTTCTTCCAGAAAGGCCCTGTACTTGAACTGGTTCAGGTTTCCATTCAGAACAACCAGGTCAGTTTTGCCCCCTGCATGAAAAGCAGCCCAAATGGTCACCCCACCACCTCCAGCTTGGACTCTTGGCACTATACAATCTTTGTTGTAGGCTTCATGCACTTGTCTGCTCACTCGGACGCGGCCATCTTGACGATAGACCAGAAATCTAGACTCGTCACTGAAGATCACGTGATTCCAGTGTCCTGGCTGCCATTGACGATGCTCTCTGGCCCACTGCAATCGGCGCTGGCGGTGTTGTCTGGTCAGGCGTGGCTTTCTCAGGGGACGCCTGGCACGATAGCCTGCTTGAACCAGTCGTTGGTTGACTAGCCTTCTGGATACAGGCACATTTGTCAGTTGCTGCCACTCAGCCCGAAGCTGATTAGCTGACTTGGTACGGCCATTGCGGACTAACCGGTGCAGCTGCCGATCATCCCTCCTTTTGGTTCTGCGGGGACGTCCTGGCCTTGGTATTGGAGTAGGGACACCCCTCTGAGCATTTCGTTTCAGGATCTTTGACACCTGACCTTGAGTGATGCCATACTGCCGAGCAATAGCACGCTGCTTCATGCCGTAATTTCGTAAAGCCACCACTCCATGACAAACAGCATTGTCGAGTTGACGGACCATCTCCAGAGGAAGCGGCAATAACTTTTGGAGACGTGCAGCAGTTGTTTTCCACTAATACAGAACGCAACAACCCTTGTATACCCGACTGTGAAGCCAATCATCAAATGCACCTGTCCGTACATTTTGCCACGCCACCTGTGATATAATCCTGTTGTTGACTTCTTGCTGTGACAGACAATCAGTGACATGGTTCTTTTAACAAATAAATCACCAAAGTGTAAAAGAAACTCACCAGATTGATATACTGAGTTAAGAAAGTAAACCCAAGTCAAGAAAAAAAAAATATTCCATATTAAATGCCAAGTCTGTATATATATATATATATATATACACACAGATTTAATTGTAATTTATGCACATGACCTCAGCATCTTGTCATAGGGTCAGTGTGATTCTTTGGTTAATATATATATTTTTCGGGAAGTGGTGCGTTGGTCAATGGGAGTTACATGTTGCATACGGATGTATGATGGCTCAAAAATGGTTTGGTTGCACCAGAGTGGAAAGATTAGTTTATGAGGACATATCCCTGGCATGAATTATGTAGATAAATGTTGTTACCTTGGTGATATGATTGCTGCAGGTGCTGGTGCAGAGGCAGCAGTGATTACAATAACTAGTGCGATACCCGTGCTACTTGCGGGTGGGAGGCCAGAAGCAAACAGGCAATGCAGATATGGCGAATGCTAAAGCATGAAACCAATAAATTTCACATTCCTGTAGCACCTTCAGTCGCACATCAGACATGGACAGCAAGTTCGTGAAGGCCTTCCATGAAAAACGTTCCCGTTCACAAACAAACGGGTATGTTCACGAATAGAAAATCGATCGTGGGACCGTGGCGAATCTGTATATGGCGATCCGTGAAGCACACGTTCAGAAAGTAGAATCCATCACGGCATGTCGTCATTCACTTGAACTCGATATCTCTTTTTTCATTCCGAACAACGTAACTCCAATCACAAATTAATCACAAAATAAACCTTCAACAACATTGTTAATGTTTCCTTCATTGTAAAAACTACCAAGTCAACAGTTAAAAGGATTTTGAGCTGATAGGTGTCATGACCTTGGCAGGATCGACGGAAACAGCGATCTGTTGGCTTATACACTGCCCAAATAGCTATGTGGAGTTCTCTCATGTAGAGATTAAATTCATGTCATTTGAACTTTGGCCGAGGTCATTATTTACTTTTAATGATGTTTATATACGAATCAAAAAGAAGATAATTGGTTTTGGGTCGTCCTTTCCGCATATCTCGTGGGATTGTGAGTTGGGGAGACGGCCGTGATGGCGGGGAGGGAGTTGGTATTCTCTCAAGCAGGGATTCAACCCATGTCCTTATAAAAGGTCTTTGTCCGAGGTCACCGGGTCCGATCGGTGCAGCCGTTAGTGCGGCACCCAGGAAAATAACGTTATGCGGGAGTCCAAACCTGAAAATGCTGGAGGCCAAAGCTGAAATTGGAAAAACAATATAGCCTATTTTACTCCAGGAGCTCCCAGGATTACCCACCCAAAATGTCGTTGCGATCGGTTCAGCCACTTTTGCGGTACCTGGGGACGGACGGACATTTGGTGAATGATAGTAAGATTAGAAGTGGTTGGAGGAAGTTTTGGGGGTTGTTACCCCTATTGACATCAAGGGTGATCCACCAAATGGAAAACCTTGTGAAGCTCGCGTTCGAAGCGCGATGTTGTATGGCAGTGAAACCTGTGCGATCAAAAAGGAGGACGAGCGAAGTGTGAACGAAATAAAATGGGAATGGTGAGATGGATACAGACGCAGCGACCTCAAATCCGAGACCAGTTGATGCTTAGTAGACCATTTCGGCTGCGTATGAAACAGCAACAACAACTGTCCTGTGCCAGTTCCAGCCATTGCCCACCAAGTTTAACAACAATGTCCACTGCACGTGTATACATTTCCGTGGGTACCTGGGTCATTGCGCTACCTGCCAAATGAGACTTTAGTGAGACTACAGTACACCTCATGTAGGTACGTTGTGCACCTAAAATGTACCTGCCGTTGATGCACTTTGGAACGAGTTTTAGTTTTCTTTTTCTAAGCCATGGGCAGGTTGTCAATAAGTAAATGGATCGACTATAGGAGCTCGTCGCCTGTACTTTTCCATCAGCAGTGTGTGTGTCATTGCGTAACACGACCCTTCCGAATATAAATGGTGCCTTTCCGTGGGATAAAATCCTGGCCGAGTCTGGTGAGAGCCATGTTGGGAAGGTGAGACGACGCATCTTTATTTATTTATTTATCATTTTTGTACTTCCAGTCAATATTTATTTATTTATTTATTATTTTTGTGCTTCCAGGCAATATTTATTTATTTATTTATTATTTTTGTGCTTCCAGGCAACATTTATTTATTTATTTATTATTTTTGTGCTTCCAGGCAATATTTATTTATTTATCATTTTTGTACTTCCAGTCAATATTTATTTATTTATTTATTATTTTTGTGCTTCCAGGCAATATTTATTTATTTAGTTATTATTTTTGTGCTTCCAGGCAATATTTATTTATTTATTTATTATTTTTGTGCTTCCAGGCAATATTTATTTATTTATTATTTTTGTGCTTCCAGTCAATATTTATTTATTGCTGGTTCAAAGTTACTTTATTGGTCTTGTCTACCTTGTTTCGTGATGTTCTGATGTCGTTGAGAGTAAAGGTTGCTTCCCCACACTGTGCCAAGCAAAAATCATGGTTCAGCGATTGGTTCACTTTGTATATCTATCTGTCTACAGACGTCAGTCTATAATGGAGGAACAACCTTATTTTAATTGAATGTTATATTTCGAACACGAACCTGCAGTTAGAGTACTTTGGCTCTGAAATTGGCCAATTGTACAGAATCTCATCCCGATCGTGCATGTGCACAGAGGAGTGATGCAATCTTCGACTGTCTGTCTGTCTGTCTGTCTGACCGTCAAACAAAATTGAAAATCATTTAAAACAGGAAACTTACTGTTTTTAGCATCATCATAAAGGACACAAACTACAAACTTTATACGATGAACTAACGTGATGCAATGAGGTGGTGTAAAAGACGGCACATCAATGGTGGTTGACCTTTTTTTTTCTGCAACCTTTTAAATCTTTATTTTATTTTAATTGAATTATATACTTGAACTCCATAGAACACAAATCGCTTTTTAACACTTTCAAAACCCTTCAGTTTAGCAGTACTTGGACAAATTATTTATCCTGTCTCATGCCCTCGGGGTGGAGTCGCTGTGAGATTCAGCATTCAGAATCCTTTCGATGGTTTTGTTTATTTAGAGATTTGGGTCACAAGAAACACCTGTCCCCTTTGGGAGAAGATTAGAGGGGGCAGTAGAGTGAGTGAAGTGGGGTAAATAAATATATTGTCTCATAGCTAATAACCCCCCCTGTCTGCAGCAGAGGTCGGTAAACAAATTTCACTGTGGCACGTGTACAGTGAAAAATCGTAAGTTATCTACGTCTCCCCTCACATGGGTGGGGCATTGGGGGGAAGGGAGGTGAGGGGCGTGGCTGTGTGTCATGGCCTGATGCTGGGTACTACCAATGTGTATGCAAAATTTTGTGGAGATCAGCCAAGCCCTCATTTTCAGATGTATGCACATACATAATATGCAAAGAATTGCTTCATTTAATATAGTAGGATGCGGTTGGTTTTGAGAAGAAATAGGCAAAAAAAAAACAATTTATTCAATATATCATATTGAATAACAAGCACATGTGGTCAATGTGCTGTCAAAATAACTTCGAGCTATGGGCATTTGCCTCTGAGCTGTCTAGCCTGGGTTCGAATCCTGACACACCAATAATGTGTCGTCCTGGTCCTTCACACACACACAGCATGAGGCATGAATATGAATATGTGTGCTATTCCTCGGATGGTGGTTAAGCCGGAAGGAAGACCCATCTGCCAACATTTATCATGAGTGGACATTAAAGATTCTATGGTATCTTTCGTGAAGAGCTCTTTCACGAGCCTCGATTCAGTATACAAAAAAAAAAAAAAAAAAACTCTGAGCAAACTACAAATTCCTGCCAGGGCTAGAGGTAGAAACAAGTGGTCCGGTCTTCTTGGGGGTTCTACAACAGCATGAAGCTGTTGCTACAACAGCAACAGCATTCTACAACATCTTGATCGATGAAGTTTTCTACTTGTCAAATTATGACGTCATAATGGAGGCATCTATGACATCATCATTAACAGATGTTATTCCACATGGAGAGTTCTTTACAATGAGGCTTGTCTCAATTTTTTCTATGCAGCGCTTTCAGAGATATAGAGGTGCAAATGTTTTCGGTTTTTCCAAGATGGCGGCCGAACCACGTGACCTATGACATCATAATTATCATTAAAAATTATACAGGTGGAGTTGCACCTTTGGTGAAAGTTTCCTGTCAATCGGACCAACGGTTGCAGAGAAAATCATATTTATTCTGTGCGGACAAACAGACAGACAGACAAACAAATGGACTCAAATGCAATACCCTCTCCTCTGGCGAGGGTAACTAGAGCGGCACTCGGTAGAGAGCACACCTCCACCAGGCTGAACAGTTTACCTTTTGTATCCCACTGATAGGCCAGATCTGGATTCGGACTTGAACGAGAATCAAATAATTTCATTCTTGTTACACATCGATCCTGTCCTCCAAGTTGTCTGAACCCATCGGTAACTTTTTGAGATATCCTACAGAAACAGACAAACAAGCATGAGAGTTCATAGGACATATTACCCCAGGCGTCTGTGAGCAGCGAATTTGATTGGTCGAGATGATGTAATATGCCGGCAGCCTATATTTTGTTTAAGTATGTACTGATAAACTAAAGAGTTTTTACAGTGCCAAAAAAACATTTGTGTTCCACAGAGATCAAGTAATGTATATAATTCAATTTGAATGAAATAAAAAGATTTAAAGTACTGTACAAAAAGAATCCGAACTTTACCGCCATTGACGCAGTGTCTTTTACACCACCTTATATAACACGTTGTAGCGGTTACCGGAAGCATGACACAATCACCTTGCCGATGACGTAACCGGCGGGCGTTTACTTGCCCGGACTCGCCCGGACGTGTCCGGACTTGCCTTGCCCGGGCGGACTCTCGATTTGCATACCACGCCCGTTGAGAGGCGTGGCTGACTTATTTGCATACCACGCCCCGCCTGAGAGGCGTGGCTTTTGTGTGGTGAACTTTTGATATAAATTGCCGCCCGTGTTAACGGGCTATTCAGTGCTTTTGAGTTCTTTCGAGTTGAGCGAGAATAAATAGCTCAGTGAAACTTCGTTCCTGGTGTCGTCCATTTTGTCCGGCTTTATCGTGCCAGCAAAGCCCAACAATTGGTGACCCCTTTTCGAGAACACGGCGTTGGAGTCATGTGTAGCTTTGAAGCTCCCTGGCTTCTGGGAATCACACGCAGCCGTCTGGTTCGCCCAGGCAGATTCTCTCTTCGCCCTGCGGAACATCATGGAGGACACGTCGCGCTACCACCATGTGGTCTCCGCGCTCAACGCCTCCACTGCTGCCCGGGTCCTGAGCTTCCAACAGAACCCGCCGAACGCCGACAAATACAGCGCGCTCAAAGGCCTACTCCTCGGTGTGTTTGGACTCACGGAGACCGAACGCGCGCGACAACTGCTCGACCTCCCGGAGCTGGGTGAGGCCCGTCCATCCGAGCGCATGGACCACATGCTGGCTCTACTAGGCAACCACAGCCCGGATTTCCTCTTCCGTGAGCTATTCTTCCGGCAGCTACCCGGGCAGGTATGGTTAGCTTTGGCTAACTCGCCCATCACGGACCCTCGCGCCCTGGCCAAGGAGGCCGATAAATTTTTCTCAGCCAGGCGGCACGTCGGAGCGGCCGCCTGGAACCCTGGGCCGACCGAGGCAATGCCCGCGCCACGACCGGCGCCACCACCGGCCGAGTCAGCGCCACTGGCGGCAGCGGCCGCCGCGACGCCCTGTCGACCGAACCCGACGCGACCGCCGGAGCCTCCACCAGAGCGGACCATGTGCTACTACCACGCCAGGTTCGTGCAGAAGGCCAGAACGTGCCGCCCACCATGCACTTTCGGCAGGTCGGGAAACGACCAGGCTGGCGCTCGCTGCCTGCCATGAGCGTCGGCCATTCAGGCAGCCTTCTATTTATCATGGACACAGCGTCCGGGCGGCGTTTTTTGTGTGACACCGGCGCTCAGCTGAGCGTGATACCCGCCTCGGTGCAGGACAAACAGGCCGCGCTTTGCGGCCCCGCCTTGGTCTCCGCAAACGGCTCCTCCATCCGCACCTTCGGTTCGCGCAGCGTCGCACTCTGCTTCGGGGGCCAGCGCTTCAGGTGGGACTTCATCACAGCGAACGTGCCCATGGCCTTGCTGGGTGCAGATTTTCTGTGCACGCATGGGCTTTTGGTGGACGTCAAACGGCGTCGGCTAATCAACACGGAGACCTTGAGCTCGCTCGCTTGCTCATTGAGCGGCTCCGCACCAACCAAGCTAGCCTGCACGCTACCGGCCACGGATGATTTCACCTGCCTGCTCACCGAGTTTCCCGCCCTCACGCAGCCGACGTTTTCGGCCATAGTCGTCAAACACGGCGTCGAACACCTCATCCCGACCACAGGTCCACCAGTCTACGCCAGGACTCGTCACCTCGACCCGACCAAACTCGCCGTGGCGAAGGCGGAATTTGACGCGCTGGAGCGATTGGGCATTGTGCGGCGCTCGAATAGCGCATGGGCCTCGCCCCTGCACATCGTGCCCAAACCGGGTGGCGGATGGCGACCATGCGGCGATTACCTCCGCCTCAATGACGACACCACCCCCGACCGGTACCCGATACCACACATACAGGACTTTTCCGCCCGTTTGGCGGGGCGGGTGATCTTTTCCAAGGTCGACCTCATTTGGGGCTCCCACCAGGTACCTGTCCGGCCGGCCGACGTGCCGAAGACGGCGGTAATTACACCTTTTGGCCTCTTCAAGTTCCTTCGCATGCCGTTCGGCCTTAAGAACGCGGCCCAGGCCTTCCAGCGGCTGATGCACAGCGTGCTGCGTGACCTCACCTTCCTTTTCGTCTACTTGGACAACATTCTCTCCTGTGCGACGTTTCCCTGGGCCAACCTCGCCCCATCGTGCCCACTGGATGGCAGCGGCACATTTTTGACGCCCTCCACTGCCTTTCCCACCCGGGCCGGAAAGCGTCGCAGAAGCTCGTGGCAGCAAAGTTCGTCTGGCACGGGCTCCGTAAGGACGTCCGCGACTGGGCCAACGCCTGTGTCGCCTGCCAGCGCGCGAACACCGGCACACCCAGGCCCCGTTGGCACCATTCGACGTGCCCGCGCGGCGCTTCGACCACGTCAATGTGGACCTGGTGGGACCCCTTCCCTCCTCGCAGGGCTTCACCCACTTCCTCACGATGGTGGACAGGACCACCAGGTGGCCGGAGGCCATCCCTTTGGCATCAACAACATCCGCCGACGTGGTGCATGCCTTCATTGGCACCTGGATTGCCCATTTCGGCACCCCCTCGGACGTCTCCTCCGACAGAGGCCCGCAATTCACCTCCGAGCTTTGAGGCGCGGTCGCCCAGGCCTTGGGGGTCAAGCTACAACGCGCCACGGCCTACCACCCCCAAGCCAACGGCTTGTGCAGGCGGTTCCACCACTCGATGAAGGCCGCTCTCAGGGCCAGCCTCCAGGACGACGGTTGGGCCGACAGGCTCCCGTGGGTCCTATTGGGCCTCCGAACGGCCCCAAAAGAGGACCTCCAGGCTTCCACCGCCGAGCTGGTCTACGGCCAGCCACTGCGCGTGCCGGGCGAGTTCATCCCTGACGCCACTGGCCCCTGGTCCGCGGCTCGCCAACGCTCGGTCCTCCAGGAGGCCGCCAGGAGATTTGCCCCCGTGCCCACGTCCCACCACGGCTGCCGCCAACCCCACGTCCCCCCAGCACTTCGCACTGCGGAGTCCGTTTTTATCCGGAACGACGCACACCGGGGACCGCTCCGGCTGCCGTACGATGGACCTTTCCGGGTCCTGAAGAGGGACGACAAGTCGTTCATCATTGACATCGGCGGCAAACCGGACTGCATCTCCGTGGACCGCCTCAAGCTGGCCCATTTGGACCTCAACCATCCTCCAAGGTTGGCCCTTCCTCCACGACGGGGCCGTCCCCCGTCAACCAAGCCCCCCGCCCGACCATCCACTGCCACGCCGCCTACCACCCCCACACGAATCGCCAGGGGTCGTTTCGGCCGGGTCATCAAGACCCCCCTCAAACTGGCTCTCCCGGTGCAAGTTAATTCTGGGGGGGCGCATGTAGCGGTTACCGGAAGCATGACACAATCACCTTGCACCGGCCGATGACGTAACCGGCGGGCGGTTACTTGCCCGGACTCGCCCGGACGTGTCCGGACTTGCCTTGCCCGGGCGGACTCTCGATTTGCATACCACGCCCCGTTGAGAAGCGTGGCTGACTTATTTGCATACCACGCCCCGCCTGAGAGGCGTGGCTTTTGTGTGGTGAACTTTTGATATAAATTGCCGCCCGTATTAACGGGCTATTCAGTGCTTTTGAGTTCTTTCGAGTTGAGCTAGAATAAATAGCTCAGTGAAACTTCGTTCCTGGTGTCGTCCATTTTGTCCGGCTTTATCGTGTGAGCATAGCTCCACAACGTTACACATTAGTTATTCGTGCTTGGTGTTTGTGTCCTTTATGTCTTTAAAATACTAGGTTTCCTGTCAGGAATGATTTTAAATTTTGTTTCACTGCCAAACACACTATGAAGTATCTCGCTACTCTCTGCGCATGTGCGAGCGGGACAAATTCAGAGCCAAAGTACCTGTTAAACTTTGTGTTTGTTTTCCAATTCGTGTTCAAAATAAAACATTCTGTGGGAGCTGTGCTCGCACGATAAAGCCAGACAAAATAGACACAGTGTAGGAGCTGTTCTCCCACGTAATCGGAAGAATGGACGCGACAAAAAGCTGGAATTCGTCCGAGTTTCTTTATTGAAACAAAACAACTCGGGTACTCTGAAAAGCCCGTTTATCGGGCAGCAATATATATACTCATTATCCCGGAGCGTTTGCCCGGGAAAGGCGAGAGGGGGCGTGGCCGGGCGTCCTGGACGCGGCCTGGCAAGTCGAGGGCGGGCATGCCCGTCGAGGGCGGGCAAGTCGAGGGCGGGCGTCCCGGACAGATCCTCCTGGCAAGTCGAGGGCGGGCGTCCCGGACGCGGCCTGGCAAGTCGAGAGCGGGCATGGCCAGGCATGCCCGGGCATGCCCGGGCGTCCCGGACGAGGCCTGGCAAGTTGAGAGCGGGCCTGCCCGGACGTCCTTGACGAGCCCGGCATGGTGATCGCTCCGCGTCCTTGGTAGGTGCAAGGCGATTGTGTAAACCCAGCGGTAGCCGCTACACACGTCCCCCCAGAATCGACTTGCACCGGCAGGGTCAATTTAAGGGGGGTCCTGATGACCCGACCGAAGTGACCCCTGGGGGGTCGTGGGGGGGGGGTGCGGTGTGGTGGTGGGCGGTCGATTGGGGGGCACCGTGGACAGGGGGCGGCCTCGCCGCGGCGGCAGGGCCAACCGTGGCGGTTGGTCGATGTCCACGTGCGCCGGCTTGAGGCGGTCCACCGCAATCCGGTCCGACCTGCCGCCGATGTCGATGACGAACAACTTGTCGTCCCGTCGCAGGACCCGGAAGGGCCCGTCGTACGGCGGCCGGAGTGGCCCCCGATGTGCGTCATGACACACAAAAACGTACTCCGCTGTGCGAAGCGCTGGGGGGACGTAGGACTGGGGGTCACCGTGGTGGGACGTTGGCACGGGGGCAAACCGTCGGGCGGCCTCCTGGAGGTCCGAGCGCTGGTGAGCTGCGGACCAGGGACTGGTAGCGTCGGGCACGAATTCGCCCGGGACGCGTAGCGCCTGGCCGTAGACAAGCTCGGTGGTGGATGCCCAGAGGTCCTCCTTGGGGGCCGTGCGGAGGCCCAAAAGGACCCATGGCAGCCGCTCGGCCCAACCGCCGTCCTGAAGGCCGGCCATGAGCGCGGCCTTCATGGAGCGGTGGAATCGCTCGCACAACCTGTTGGCTTGGGGGTGGTAGGCCGTAGTACGGTGGAGCTTGACCCCCAGGTTGCGGGAGACCGCGCCCCACAGCTCGGAGGTGAACTGCGGTCCGCGGTCCGACGAGATGTCCGCCGGTGCGCCGAAGCGGGCGACCCAGGTGGCGATGAAAGCCTGCGCCACGTCGGTGGTGGTAGTGGAGACGAGGGGAACGGCCTCCGGCCACCTGGTGATCCTGTCCACCATGGTGAGCAGGTGTGTGAACCCCCGTGATGGGGGGAGGGGGCCCACCAGGTCCACGTTGACGTGGTCAAAACGTCGTTCGGGCATGGTGAAAGGTGCCAGCGGGGCCTGGGTGTGTCGGTGGACCTTGGCCTGTTGGCAGGCTGTGCAGGTGCTGGTCCAATCGCGGACATCCCGTCGAAGGCCGGGCCAGACGAATCGCGCCGACACCAGCTTCTGGGAAGCTTTCCGGCCCGGGTGGGAAAGGCCGTGGAGGGAGGCGAAGATGTGGCGTTGCCAGGTAACGGGCACGATGGGGCGAGGCTGGCCTTGGGAGACGTCGCAGAGCAGGACAGTGTCCGCGAAGGGGATGTCGGCCAGGCGGAGGCCCATGTCCGCCGCCCGGAGGGCTTGCACCGTGGTGTCGGTGGTTTGGTCCGCCGCCATAAGCACGAAGTCCACGCCGAGGTGGACCGCGTTCGCGCTGGCCCGAGAAAGACAGTCGGCCACGGCGTTGTCTTTGCCGGCGACGTGCCGGATGTCCGTGGTAAACTCCGACACGGCGGAGAGGTGGCGCTGTTGGCGGGCCGACCACGGCTCCGTGACCTTGGCCATTGCGTAAACCAACGGCTTGTGGTCGACGAACGCCGTGAAGGGTCGGGCCTCCAGGAGGTGGCGGAAATGGCGAATGGCCAGGTGTAGACCGAGGAGCTCACGGTCAAACGTGCTATATTTGAGCTCGTTCGGCCGGAGCTGCCGGCTGAAAAAAGCGAGTGGCTGCCAAACCCCGTTCACCCATTGCTCATGTACGGCGCCCACCGCGTAGTCAGAGGCATCCGTGGTGAGGGCGATGGGAGCGTTGAGCACCGGGTGAGTGAGCAGTGTTGCATCGGCGAGGGCCCGCTTTGAGCTTTTGAAGGCCGCGTCCATTGCTGCAGACCAGACGATGTCGTGCTTGGCCGGCTTGCCCCGGAGGGCTTCGTAGAGGGGCCGCATGAGTTGAGCAGTGCGGGGCACGAAGCGGTGATAGAAATTCACCATTCCCAGGAATTCCTGCAGGGCCTTTATGGAGCGGGGACGCGGAAACGTGGTGATGGCCTCGACCTTGGTTGGCAGCGGCACGGCCCCGTTCTTGGTGATGTGGTGGCCCAAAAAATCAACGGCCGTCGTGCCGAAGTGGCATTTGGCCTGGTTGACGATGAGGCCGTGCTCGCTGAGGCGCCCGAACAGTGTTCGGAGGTGGAGGAGGTGCTCGGCCCGGGACGTGCTGGCGACGAGGATGTCGTCCAGGTAAACGAAGAGGAACGGCAGGTCACGCAGCACGCCGTCCATCAAGCGCTGGAACACCTGAGCCGCGTTCTTGAGGCCAAACGGCATCCGCAGGAATTCGAACAAGCCGAACGGCGTGATGACGGCCGTTTTAGGGACGTCGGCTGCCCTGACAGGTACCTGGTGATATCCCCGTATGAGATCGATTTTTGAAAAAATGACCCGTCCTGCCAGACGGGCGGAGAAGTCTTGGATGTGCGGGATCGGATACCTGTCGGGTGTGGTAGTGTCGTTAAGGCGGCGGTAGTCGCCACATGGGCGCCAGCCGCCCCCTGGTTTTGGGACGATGTGTAGTGGTGAAGCCCACGCGCTATCGGTGTGCTGCACGATGCCGAGGTGCTCCAAAGCGTCGAACTCGGCTTTGGCCACGGCGAGCTTGGCTGGGTCGAGGCGGCGGGCTCTGGCGTTGACCGGCGGGCCCGTGGTTGGTATGTGGTGCTCGATCCCATGTCGTACTGTGACGGCCGAAAGCGTCGGCCGCGTGAGAGCCGGGAACTCCGTGAGCAGGCGAGCAAACTCGTTCGCCGCCGGGAGGGCGCATGCCAGCTCGGTCGGAGCGGAGCTGCTCAATGTGCATACCAGGGAGCTGAAGGTCTCGGCGTTGATGAGGCGACACCGTTGGACGTCCACCAGCAGTCCGTGTGCGCAGAGGAAGTCGGCGCCTAGCAGAGCCATGGGCATGCTTGCGGTTACAAAAGTCTAATTAAAGCGTTGGCCGCCGAAACAGAGGGTGACGTTGGCGAAGGTGCGGATGGCCGATCCGTTGGCCGCAACCAAGGAGGGGCCGCAAACCGCGGACTGCCTGTCCTGATCGGAGGCGGGTATGATGCTCAGTTGGGCGCCGGTGTCGCACAGGAAGAGCCGTCCGGACGCTTTGTCCGTGATGAAAAGTAAGTTGCCCGTGTGGCCGGCGCTCATGGCTGGTAATGAACACCGGCCCGGCCGTTTCCCGGCCTGCCGAAGGTGCACGGGGGTCGGCATGTCCGGGCCTTCTGTCCGAACCTGGCATGATAGTAACACCACGCTTGGTCAGGTGGAGGCCCCGGTCGTCGTGCTGGAGGTGGTCGGCTCGGCGTAGCGGCCGCCAATTGCGTCGGCAGTTCGGTCGTCGACCGTGCCGGGTGCTCGGGCGCCATGAGCATTGCGTTGGACGGCGGTGGGTCCCAGGTCGCTGCTGCAATGTGTTGGCCTGACGCGGAGATGTTGTCGGCTTCCCTGGCGAGGGCACGGGGATCCGTGATCATCGTGCTCGCCAGGGCGAGGCGTACCGGGCTAGGCAGCTGACGGAGGAACAGCTCCCGGAACAGGAATGCCGGAGAGTGCTCGCCGAGCAGCGAAAGCATGTAGTCCATTCGCTCGGACGGGGGCGTGTCGCCGAGCTCGGGCAGGTCGAGCAGGCGCCGTGCGCGTTCCACCGATGAGAGGGCGAAAGCGTCGAGGAGGAGCTTTTTAATCGCGCCGTATTTGTCAGCGGCTGGCGGGCTCTCGAGGAGGCTCAGGGCACGGGCCGCCGTGGCTGAGCCGAGCGCTGCTACCACATGGTGGAAGCGGGTGTCGTCGGCCATGATGCCTCGCAGGGCGAACAGGGAGTCTGCCTGGGCGAACCAAACCGCCGCGTGAGCCTCCCAGAAGGTAGGCAGTTTGAGGGCAACTGCGTGTCCATGTCGGTAGGTCACCAATGTAGGAGCTGTGCTCCCACGTAATCGGAAGAATGGACGCGACAAAAAGCTGGAATTCGTCCGAGTTTCTTTATTGAAACAAAACAACTCGGGTACTCTGAAAAGCCCGTTTATCGGGCAGCAATATATATACACATTATCCCGGAGCGTTTGCCCGGGAAAGGCAAGAGGGGGCGTGGCCGGGCGTCCTGGACGCGGCCTGGGAAGTCGAGGGCGGGCATGCCCGGGCATGCCCGGGCGTCCCGGACGCGGCCTGGCAAGTCGAGAGCGGGCCTGCCCGGGCGTCCTGGACGAGCCCGGCATGGTGATCGCTCCGCGTCCTTGGTAGGTGCAAGGCGATTGTGTAAACCCAGCGGTAGCCGGTACAACAGGAACGAAGTTTCACTGAGCTATTTATTTTAGCTCAACACGAAAGAACTCAAAAGCACTGAATCAGCCCATCGAACGGGCGGCAATTTATCAGGGAAAACTCAACACACAAAAGCCATGCCTCTCAGGCGGGGCGTGGTATGCAAATAGGTAAGCCACGCCTCTCAACGGGGCGTGGTATGCATGACAAGTGTTCGCCCGGGAAAGGCAAGTCTGGACACGCCCGGGCGAGTCTGGACAAGTGACCGCTCACCGGTTGCGTCATCTGCCGGTGCACGGTAATTGTGTCATGCTTCCGGTAACCGATACATGCGCCCCACCAGAATTAACATGCACCGGGAGAGTCAGTTTGAGGGGGGTCTTGATGACCCTGCCGAAACGACCTCTGGCGATTCGTGTGGGGGTGGTAGGTGGCGTGGCGGTGGATGGTCGGGGGTGGGGGGGCTTGGTTGATGGGGGACGGCCCCATCGTGGAGGAAGGGCCAACCGTGGAGGTTGGTCGAGGTCCAAATGGGCCGGCTTGAGGCGGTCCATGGAGATGCGGTCCGGCTTGCCGCCGATGTCGATGATGAACGACTTGTCGTCCCTCTTCAGGACCCAGAAAGGTCCATCGTACGGCGGCCGGGGCGGTCCGCGGTGTGCGTCGTGCCGCATAAAAACGTACTCCGCAGTGCGAAGTGCTGGGGGGACGTGGGGATGGGGGCAGCCGTGATGGGACGTGGGCACGGGGGCAAATATCCTGGCGGCCTCCTGGAGGACCGAGTGTTGGCGAGCCGCGGACCAGGGGCCGGTGGCGTCAGGGATGAATTTGCCCGGCACGCGCAGTGGCTGGCCGAAGACCATTGCGGCGGTGGAAGCCTGGAGGTCCTCTTTAGGGGCCGTTTGGAGGTCCAATAGGACCCACGGGAGCCTGTCGGCCCAACCGTCGTCCTGGAGGCTGGCCCTGAGAGCGGCCTTCATCGAGCGGTGAAAACCGCTCACACAAGCCGTTGGTTTGGGGGTGGTAGACCGTGGTGCGGTGAAGCTTGACCCCCAAGGCCTGGGCGACCGCGCCCCAAAGCTCGGAGGTGAATTGCGGGCCTCTGTTGGAGGAGATGTCCGAGGGGGCGCCGAAACGGGCAATCCAAGTGCCAATGAAGGCCTGCGCCACGTTGGCGGATGTTGTTGATGCCAGCGGGACGGTCTCCGGCCACCTGGTGGTCCTGTCCACCATCGTGAGGAGGTGGGTGAAGCCCCGCGAGGAGGGAAGGGGTCCCACCAGGTCCACATTGATGTGGTCGAAGTGCCGCGCGGGCACGTCGAATGGTGCCAACGGGGCCTGGGTATGCCGGTGGATCTTCACGTGCTGGCAGGCGACACAGGCATTGGCCCAGTCGCGGACGTCTTTACGGAGCCCGTGCCAGACGAATTTCGCTGCCACGAGCTTCTGTGATGCTTTCCGGCCCGGGTGGGAAAGGCCGTGGAGGGCGTCAAAAATGTGCCGCTGCCATCCGGTGGCCACGATGGGGCGAGGTTGGCCCAGGGAAACGTCGCACAGGAGAACCGTGCCTGTGTCCTCGAAGGGGACATCGGCGAACCGCAGGCCTGTGTCCCCTGTCCGGATGGCTTGCACCGTGGGGTCGGCGGTCTGGTCAGCCGCCATGCGGGCGAAATCCACACCCAGGTGGACGGCGTTCGTGCCGGACCGGAAGAGGCAATCGGCCACAGCGTTGTCCTTTCCCGCGACGTGCCGGATGTCCGTCGTAAATTCAGACACGGCGGAGAGGTGGCGCTGCTGGTGGGCCGACCACGGCTCCGTAACCTTGGCCATGGCGAAGACCAGGGGTTTGTGGTCCACAAACGCCGTGAACGGGCGGCCCTCCAAAAGATGGCGGAAGTGGCGAACAGTCAGGTAAAGGCCGAGGAGCTTGCGGTCGAAAGCGCTATACTTGCGCTCGTTAGGGCGAAGCTGTCGGCTGAAGAAGGCCAGCGGTTGCCAAGCCCCGTTCACCCACTGTTCATGCACGGCGCCCACCGCGTAGTCGGAAGCGTCCGTGGTGGGGGCGATGGGTGCGTCGAGCACTGGGTGTGCCAGTATGGTCGCGTTGGCGAGGGCCAGCTTAGCGCCCGTGAACGCCGCGCCCATCTCTGTGGTCCAGGCGACGTCACGCTTGGCCGGCTTGGCCCCGGAGGGCTTCGTACAGGGGGCGCATGAGTTGGGCGGTGCGAGGCATGAGCCGGTGGTAGAAATTTACCATCCCCAAAAATTCCTGTTGGGCCTTGATGGAGCGGGGGTGCGGGAAAATTGTGATTGCGTCCACCTTGGTAGGCAGCGGGACGGCCCCGCGCTTCGTGATGCGGTGCCCGAGGAAGTCGACGGCCGTTACGCCAAACTGGCATTTCACCGGGTTGATGATAAGGCCGTGCTGGCCGAGGCGCTCAAAAAGCGTGCGCAGGTGGATGAGGTGCTCCGCCCGGGAAGTGCTGGCGACGAGAATGTCGTCCAAGTAGATGAAAAGGAAGGTGAGGTCGCGCAGCACGCTGTGCATGAGCCGTTGGAAGGCATGGGTCGCGTTCTTAAGGCCGAATGGCATGCGAAGGAACTCGAAGAGGCCAAAAGGTGTAATTACCGCCGTCTTCGGCACGTCGGCCGGCCGGACGGGTACCTGGTGGTAGCCCCGAATGAGGTCGACCTTGGAAAAGATCACCCACCCCGCCAAACGGGCGGAAAAGTCCTGTATGTGTGGTATCGGGTACCGGTCGGGGGTGGTGGCGTCGTTGAGGCGGCGGTAATCGCCGCATGGTCGCCATCCGCCACCCAGTTTGGGCACGATGCGCAGGGGCGAGGCCCATGCACTATTCGAGCGCCGCACAATGCCCAATCGCTCCAGCGCGTCTAATTCCGCCTTCGCCACAGCGAGTTTGGCCGGGTCGAGGTGGCAAGCCCTGGCGTAGACCGGTGGACCTGTGGTCAGGATGTGGTGTTCGACGCCGTGCTTGACGGCGACAGCCGAAAACGTCGGCTGCGTGAGGGCGGGAAACTCGGCGAGTAGGCGGGTGAAATCGTCCGCGGCCGTGAGCGCGCATGCTAGCTTGGTCGGAGCGGCGCCGCTCAATGAGCAAGCGAGCGAGCTGAAGGTCTCCGCGTTGATGAGCCGATGCCGTTTGATGTCGACCAAAAGCCCATGCGCGCAAAGAAAATCTGCACCCAGCAAGGCCATGGGCACGTTCGCCGTGATGAAGTCCCACCTGAAGCAATGGCCCCCGAAGCAGAATGCGACGCTGCGCGAACCGAAGTTGCAGATGGAGGAGCCGTTTGCGTCGACCAAGGCGGGGCCGCACAGCGCGGCCTGTTTGTCCTGCACCGAGGCGGGTATCACGCTCACCTGAGTGCCGGTGTCACACAAAAAACGCCGCCCGGACTCTGGGTCCGTGAGAAACAGAAGGCTGCCTGAATGGCCGACAGTCATGGCAGGCAGCGAGCGCCGGCCTGGTCGTTTCCCGACCTGCCGAAAGTGCACGGTGGGCGGCACGTTCTGGCCTTCTGCCCGAACCTGGCGTGGTAATAGCACATGGTCCGCTCTGGTGGAGGCTCCGGCGGTCGCGTCGGGTTCGGTCGACAGGGCGTCGCGGCGGCCGCTGCCGCCAGTGGCGCTGACTCGGCCGGTGGTGGCGCCGGTCGTGGCGCGGGCATTGCCTCGGTCGGCCCAGGGTTCCAGGCGGCCGCTCCGACGTGTCGTCTGGCCGAGAAAAATTTATCGGCCTCCTTGGCCAGGGCGCGAGGGTCCGTGATGGGCGAGTTAGCCAAAGCTAACCGTACCTGCCTGGGTAGCCGCCGGAGGAACAGCTCGCGGAAGAGGAAGTCTGGGCTGTGGTCACCGAGAAGAGCAAGCATGTGGTCCATGCGTTTGGATGGACGGGCCTCGCCCAGCTCCGGGAGGTCGAGTAGTTGTCGCGCGTGTTTGGTCTCCGTGAGTCCAAATGCACCGAGGAGTAGGCCTTTGAGCGCGCCGTATTTGTCGGCGTTCGGCGGGTTCTGTAGGAAGCTCAGGACCCGGGCCGCGGTGGAGGCGTTGAGCGCGGAGACCACATGTTGGTAGCGCGTCGTGTCCTCCCGTAATCTTCCGCAGGGCGATTTGAGAATCCGCTTGAGCAAACCAGACGGCCGCGTGCGACTCCCAAAAGCCCGGGAGCTTCAAAGCTACAGCTGACTCCATCGCCGTGTTCTTAGAAAGGGGTCACCAATTGTGGGAGCTGTGCTCGCACGATAAAGCCGGACAAAATGGACGACACAGGAATGAAGTTTCACTGAGCTATTTATTTTAGCTCAACACGAAAGAACTCAAAAGCACTGAATCAGCCCATCGAACGGGCGGCAATTTATCAGGGAAAACTCAACACACAAAAGCCACGCCTCTCAGGCGGGGCGTGGTATGCAAATAGGTAAGCCACGCCTCTCAACGGGGCGTGGTATGCAAGACAAGTGTTCGCCCGGGAAAGGCAAGTCTGGACACGCCCGGGCGAGTCCGGACAAGTGACCGCTCGCCGGTTGCGTCATCGGCCGTTGCACTGTAATTGTGTCATGCTTCCGGTAACCGCGACAATTCAATTAAAATCACGTTGTTCCTCGATCATCAGCTTTTGTATATTGACAGACAGACAGGCTCACTTTTGTAGATTGACAGACAGGCTCACTTTTGTAGATTGACAGACAGACAGGCTCACTTTGGTAGATTGACTGACAGACAGGCTCACTCTGGTAGATTGACAGACAGGCTCACTTTTGTAGATTGATAGACAGGCTCACTTTGGTAGATTGACAGACAGACAGGCTCACTTTGGTAGATTGACAGACAGACAGGCTCACTTTGGTAGATTGCCAGACAGACAGGCTCACTTTGGTAGATTGACAGACAGGCTCACTTTTGTAGATTGACAGACAGACAGGCTCACTTTTGTAGATTGACAGACAGACAGGCTCACTATTGTAGATTGATAGACAGGCTCACTTTTGTAGATTGACAGACAGACAGGCTCACTTTTGTAGATTGACAGACAGACAGGCGCACTTTGGTAGATTGACAGACAGGCTCACTTTTGTAGATTGACAGACAGGCTCACTTTGGTAGATTGACAGACAGACAGGCTCACTTTTGTAGATTGACAGACAGACAGGCTCACTTTTGTAGATTGACAGACAGACAGGCTCACTTTTGTAGATTGACAGACAGGCTCACTTTGGTAGATTGACAGACAGACAGGCTCACTTTGGTAGATTGACAGACAGATAGACTCACTTTGGTAGATTGACAGACAGACAGGCTCACTTTTGCAGATTGACAGACAGACAGGCTCACTTTTGTAGATTGACAGACAGACAGGCTCACTTTGGTAGATTGACAGACAGGCTCACTTTTGTAGATTGACAGACAGGCTCACTTTGGTAGATTGACAGACAGACAGGCTCACTTTTGTAGATTGACAGACAGACAGGCTCACTTTTGTAGATTGACAGACAGACAGGCTCACTTTTGTAGATTGACAGACAGGCTCACTTTGGTAGATTGACAGACAGACAGGCTCACTTTGGTAGATTGACAGACAGATAGGCTCACTTTGGTAGATTGACAGACAGACAGGCTCACTTTGGTAGATTGACAGACAGGCTCACTTTTGTAGATTGACAGACAGACAGGCTCACTTTTGTAGATTGACAGACAGACAGAGCGAAGCAATTGGTTTATCCCGCTTTTGGTTTTGCGCGCAGAGTAACAATGGTGAAAACACAACCTCCGTCCACCTTTGGTGGTGCAGGTAACAAACTGACCAGGTAGTTCGCTTTCTATAATTTTTCGAACACCTTCACCAAAGGCCTAAGCTAAGCTGTTGTCTTTGTAAATGGGAATAACTTAGTTTGGCTTTGTATAAAAACGTTTAATCAGTGTTTGTTTCATCCTGATTGAACAAGTACGGTAGCTGTGGCCTGTTGGTCCAATGGAATGTCAATGGATCTACTCTACTCTACAGAAGAGTGACGACGTGACGTCGACGTAATGACGGCACACACAGTGTCATACACATTGCCGTAATTGGTTCACGAGGTATCAAGTGACCACTATATTCGTCATGTGTGTGCGTCTGTGTGTGTGTGTGTGTGTGTGTCTGTGTGTGTGTGTGTGTGTGTGTGTGTGTGTGTGTGCGTCTGTGTGTGTGTGTGTGTGTGTGTGTGTGTCTGTGTGTGTGTGTGTGTGTGTGTGTGTGTCTGTGTGTGTGTGTGTGTGTGTCTGTGTGTGTGTGTGTGTGTGTGTGTGTGTGTGTGTGTGTGCGTCTGTGCGTGTGTGTGTGTGTGTGTGTGTGTGTGTGTGTGTGTGTGTGTGTGTGTGTGTGTGTGTGTGTCTGTCTGTCTGTCCGCAGCATAACTAATAATAATAATAATTCATTTATTTTGTATAGCGCTTTTCCAGAAGCCCAAAGGCGCTTTGACAGAGTGGAAAACATAAAGCATAACAAAACATGAAAACAACAATTGCAAAAAGACAAGAATCAAGAAAACAAACAGCAGCGATATACGGCATATATATAAGACAAGAATCAAAAAGACAAGACAAGAATCAATAGGGAAATATTTAAAGCAAAAGGAGGGAGAAGGAGAAGAGATAGTCAGGGGTTAAATGCTGTGGGTTGAATGTTGAATGCAGCGTTGAACAGGTGGGTCTTTAGTGATGTTTTGAATGTGGTGAGTGAGGAGGAGTCTCTGATGGTGTGAGGTAGTGAGTTCCAGAGGGTGGGAGCAGCGATGGAGAAGGCCCTGTCCCCCCAGGATCTGAATTTGGTCCGGATGGAGGGGGTCAGGAGGTTGGTACCAGCAGAGCGGAGGTTGCGGGTGGGAGTGTGTCTGGAGAGGAGGTCAGCCAGGTAGGATGGGGCCAGGTTATGGAGGGCTTTGTATGTCAAGAGGAGGATTTTGTACTGGATTCTCTGGGGGATGGGGAGCCAGTGAAGCTTGTAAAGGACGGGGGTGATGTGGTCACGGGTCCGGGAATGAGTGAGTAGACGGGCAGCGGAGTTCTGAATGTATTGGAGTTTATTGGTGATTTTTGAGGGTGAACCATAGAGGAGGCTATTGCAGTAGTCCAGACGGGAGGTGATGAAGGCGTGGATGAGGGTTTCTGCAGCCGTGGAGGAGAGGGATGAGCGGAGACGGGCAATGTTTTTCAGGTGAAAGAAGGCTGACTTTGTGATCTGTTTAGTGTATTTGTCGAAGGAAAGGGTTTGGTCAAAGATGACGCCAAGATTCCGGATGTGAGGGGAGGTGGATACTGGGATACCGTCGATGTTGAGGGCAAAGTTATGGGTGGATTTTGTGAGCGTTTTTGGGCCAATGATGATTATTTCAGATTTATCACAGTTAAGCTTGAGGAAGTTGATTTGAAGCCAGGATTTTATTTCAGTGATGCAGTTTGTCAGGATAGAGTGGGTGTCGGTGGAGACGGACTTGGTGGAGATGAAAAGCTGGATGTCATCGGCGAAGCAGTGGAATTGGAGACCATGACGGCGGATTAAGTGACCGAGCGGGGACAGGTAAAGGATGAAGAGGAGGGGGCCAAGAACTGAACCTTGGGGGACACCTTGGGGGAGGGGAGCAGTGGGGGATTTGCAGTTATTGATGGAGATGAACTGGCATCTGTCAGAGAGGTATGATTTAATCCAAGAGAGGGCAGTGCCGGTAACGTTAAAGGTGGATTCAAGTCGGGTGAGGAGGATGGTGTGATCGATGGTGTCAAAGGCAGCGCTGAGGTCGAGGAGGACGAGAATGTTGAGGTTGCCAGCGTCAGAGGAGAGGAGAAGGTCGTTGGTGATTTTGAGGAGAGCAGTTTCAGTACTGTGGTTGGAGCGGAATCCGGATTGGAATGTTTCATACAGGTTATTGGCAGAGAGATGATGTTTGAGTTGAGTGGCTACAGCGCGTTCCAAAACTTTTGACAGAAAGGGTAGGTTGGAGATGGGTCTGAAGTTGTTTAGGGTGTCAGGGTTTAGACCAGGTTTTTTTAGAATGGGGGTAACAGCAGCAATTTTGAGGGAAGGTGGGACGATGCCTGTAGACAGGGAGGAGTTTATTGTTGCAATGATAAGTGGAGAGAGAGCAGGGAGGGAGGCTTTGACAAAGCTGGAGGGGATGGGGTCAAGAGTGCAGGTGGCAGTTTTCATTCCTATGAGGAGTTCAGAGAGGTCAGTAGGAGAGATTGGGGAGAACCGAGACAGGGGATGGCAGGACAAGGGGGGGCAGGTGGTTGGAGGGGGAGCGGGTGCGGCGGTGGTCAAGCTGTTGTAGATGTTGTCAATTTTGCGTTGGAAGAAAGAGAGGAAGGAGATGCAGTTGTCTACTGTGAATGACTGGGTGGTGGTGTTCAGGGGGCGGAGGAGTTTGTTTATTGTCGAGAAGAGTGCTTTTGGGTTTCCGGAGCCAGAGTGGATAATTTGAGAGTAGTAGGCAGAGCGGGCGCGGGAGAGGGCATCTTTGTAGTGTTGTATGTGGTCCTTGTAGGCTTGGGAGTGAACTGTGAGACCCGTTTTATTGCGGAGTCTTTCAAGTTGGCGAGCACGAGTTTTCATCAGGTGGAGTTCAGGGGTAAACCAGGGAGCAGAATGGGTGAAAGAAACTGTTTTGGTTTTTACAGGCGCAAGCTGGTCAAGGCAGGAGGAGAGAGTGTGGTTGTAGTAGTCAGTGAGGTCGGAAGGGGTGTGGAGGTCAATGAAGGGAGAAGTGGACATTTTTTCAGAGAGGGTGGATGAGAATGAGGTAGGTGAAAGAGCGTTTAGCTTACGGAAGTTGATTGTGCGATAATGCCTTGGTGTTGGGGCGGGGATGTTGATGGTCAGAGTGATGGCTAAGTGGTCAGAGAGGGTGAGGTCGGAGCCATAGAGATGGTGCAAATTTAATCCAGTGGAGCAGACAAGGTCCAAAATGTGACCACGGATATGGGTAGGAAAGTCGACATGTTGAGTGAGGTTAAAGCAGGTGAGTAAATCAGTGAAGTCAGTGGTTATTGTGGAGTCAGTGGAGTCCATGTGGATATTGAAATCACCAAGGAGGAGGATTGAGGGGGAGAGGGAACATAGCTGGGTCAGAAAGTAGGAGAAGTCAGACAGGAATGATGGGTGGGGTTTGGGAGGGCGGTAGACGACAGCCATGACTGACTGCGTGTGACCAGAGAGTTTTAAAGCCAGGTGTTCAAATGATGGAGCAGATGAGATAACTACCCGATGATATCATCCGATCTTGATGAAACTTGGGGAGTTGGGTGGGAGGTTGATATCATGATCTGGTTGTGTCCTGCCTCGAGTGGGCGTATTGCGCCCATTGTGGGCGGAGCCACGCCAGAAAAAGATGTATTTTAGGGCCTAGGGGGTAATCAAGTTCAAGCTACATCTTAACCCCGGTTCCGCTAGGCCAGGCAGTCCTCTCTAATTTAATTAAACAGAAAATTAATGTTATATGGCAAACGCAAAGTCAGTGGGACTCCTCCCCTAAGGGGAGGTGGTGTCACAAGGTGCATCCATCGATCGTGTCCTTGGGGTCGTCTCCCCGGCTCCCTCGCGGGGTGCAGTCTATCTATATCTCGACTTAGAATTGGACATTGTTTTCTCAATTTTTATCTTCACAGGACCGGGTGCCATCCCTCGGGGTGGTGCGATCGGTGTAAGGTTCCCGGAGATCTGGACCATGTTTTTTCCTTTTGTCCGCGTTATAATAACGCTAGATCTCGGCTTCAGCTTTCTGTCCGCGGAATGGGGATCACGTGGTCAGGTCTGCCGGAAGCCTTTTGCTGGCTGGATCTGAAACATCCTGGGTTTTGTAGATCAGTTCTAAAGTTCATCAAAGATACGGGGTTAGCAGTGTGAGTCTCTAGTTTTTCTAGTGTAAACCTCCTGGTTTGGCTTTGTTTGCATGTTAGGGTGCGTGGCGTATATAGAGCCTCGCGGCTCTGAAAGCGCCATTAAACCGTAAAAAAAAAAGAAGAAGAAGCTACATCTTCTCCGAGGGGTTTGGTGGAATCTGACAGGGGTTTCGATACTTGGTTAGGCCAATGTCATGTGTCTAGCCCCACGGAGCTCGATTTATAAATTTTTTTTCCATTTTATTAATTAATTAATTAATTTTTTCATTTCATTTTTCACCGAATTTTCGGTATTATTGTGTAGCTAATTGAGTAGCTAACTATATTGTGTAGCTAACTAACCTCATAACTGATTATACATTATTTTCTATCTCATTTCAAGGTCAGTAAACTTCGTTTTGACATTTCCGGGCCTGGCCTGTCCTGTTTCGGTTATAGTCCGTCCTTTGTCATTGAATACCGCTTGCTCATGAACCATCGTCGTCTTTTGACTTGTATGTGTGTACCCTTCATATGTGTGCACCCTTCATATGTGTGCACCTTTATATGTGTGTCCCTCTATATGTGTGTACCTTTACATGTGTGTACCATATGTGTGTACCTTTACATGTGTGTACCTTTAATTGTGTGTACCTTTATATGTGTATGCCATATGTGTGTACCTTTACATGTGTGTACCCTTAATTGTGTGTACCTTTAATTGTGTGTACCTTTATATGTGTATACCATATGTGTGTACCATATAGCAAACCGTGACCATTTGTACCCACCGGAACAAATCGATGGCTGCATTTGGCTGCAGATGAAGGAAAGGAATTGTAAATGTGTCAATGTAATCGATTTTAGCCATTGCTTGCTTGCTCCATCACATCACATGCATCCTGCACGTTTGTTCATGCGTGTCATAATGAGGCACCTTGTATGCACCGCGGTGCGTGTGTAATTATCTCCCAGCATGATTCAGCTGCAACAACCTTGGGCTTGATGTTTGCATAAAAAGATGGTTACACTTATCTTACTGTGTGCGCAACGGTCCGACAGCATGGTGACGCAACCGTCAGGGCATTGCTTCTCGAGGTTAAACAGGGCAGCAATTAGTCATTCGTTCAGAGTGCAGGAGATACCTGGCATACTATTTGCGAAGGACAACCGTGGGATATTTAACGTCCACCAACATAATACCGACAGACGGGACAGGACACCCAGGTTATCCTACATCCGAAGGATGGCACACAATGATGAATCACCATAATGTATGTGAAATACCAGAACGGTACTTTATAGCTGGGTCGGGATTCCAACCCGGGTTAGACGGCATAGATGTGAGTGTGCGTACCTCTATGGCCGAGACCATTCAACCAGGCTACCAGCCCTTCAACCCAACTGTGTACAAAGACGAATCTCCGCACCAATTGCTGAAACCGCAATGCATCACCAAGATTTGGCAAAACCCCTTAAAATATTTTAAAATTCTCGTACCCGGATTCCGATCTTCTACAAAATTGAATCTATTCGTCCTTGTCACACACTCAACCTGTCCATCAAGTTTCGTCCGAATTGGTCCATAACCTTTTGAGATATCCTGTTCACAGACAAACAAACAAGAAATATGTTGTGCATAGCACGATACTTGCGAAATCCCTAAAATACTTGTGAAATCCCCTAAAATACTTGCAAAATCCCTAAAATACTTGCAAATCCCCTAAAATACTTGCGAAATCCCCTAAAATACTTGCGAAATCCCTAAAATACTTGCAAAATCGTTAAAATACTTGCGAAATCCCTAAAATACTTGCAAAATCCCCTAAAATACTTGCAGAATCCCTAAAATACTTGCGAAATCCCCTAAAATACTTGCAAAATCCCCTAAAATACTTGCGAAATCCCCTAAAATACTTGCGAAATCCCTAAAATACTTGCGAAATCCCTAAAATACTTGCAAATCCCCTAAAATACTTGCGAAATCCCCTAAAATACTTGCAAAATCCCTAAAATACTTGCAAAATCCCTAAAATACTTGCAAAATCGTTAAAATACTTGCGAAAGCCCTAAAATACTTGTGAAATCCCCTAAAATACTTGCAAAATCCCTAAAATACTTGCAAAATTGTTAAAATACTTGCGAAATCCCTAAAATACTTGCAAAATCCCCTAAAATACTTGCAGAATCCCTAAAATACTTGCAGAATCCCTAAAATACTTGCGAAATCCCCTAAAATACTTGCGAAATCCCCTAAAATACTTGTGAAATCCCCTAAAATACTTGCGAAATCCCTAAAATACTTGCAAAATCCCTAAAATATTTGCGAAATCCCTAAAATACTTGCAAAATCCCTAAAATATTTGCGAAATCCCTAAAATACTTGCAAAATCCCTAAAATACTTGCAAAATTGTTAAAATACTTGCGAAATCCCTAAAATACTTGCAAAATCCCCTAAAATACTTGCGAAATCCCTAAAATACTTGCGAAATCCCCTAAAATACTTGCAAAATCCCTAAAATACTTGCAAAATCCCTAAAATACTTGCAAAATTGTTAAAATACTTGCGAAATCCCTAAAATACTTGCAAAATCCCCTAAAATACTTGCAGAATCCCTAAAATACTTGCGAAATCCCCTAAAATACTTGCGAAATCCCCTAAAATACTTGCGAAATCCCCTAAAATACTTGCGAAATCCCTAAAATACTTGCAAAATCCCTAAAATACTTGCGAAATCCCTAAAATACTTGCGAAATCCCTAAAATACTTGCCAAATCCCCTAAAATACTTGTGAAATTCCCTAAAATACTTGTGAAATCCCCTAAAATACTTGCGAAATCCCCTAAAATACTTGCGAAATCCTGTTGACCTTTGGCGTCTGTTGACCTTTTAGCATATGTTGACTTAAAAAATGATTGGTGGTTGAATTCAATGATCAAGTATCTAAATATTCATCAAATTTCAGGTCCATCAGATGAAAATGGATGATTTTAGAAATCTGGCCGATGTTGACCTTTTTACCTTTAGACCTCAAAAATAATTAATTGGTGGTTGAATGAAATGACCGAATATGCAAATCCTGTTCAAATTTCAAGTAAATCAGATGAAAAATGAGGATTTGAGAAACTTCACCAAGGTGTTGACCTTTGGCCTATGTTGACCTTTGGACCTCAAAACCAATAGGCTTATTCTTTATGACCAATGCTACAATTTGGTGAAGTCTCGTAAAGATTGGTTTAAAATTGTGACCTGTCGACGATTGCCAAACAAACAGACAAACAGACAGACAGACAGATGAAAAATCACTCAGAGCGACACTTGGCAAAACAGAACAAAGTAGAATGGCACTCAGTACGGCATCCTTTTGACCTCAAAAATAATTAGTGGTTGAATTCAGTGACCTGATATGAAAATCGTCTTCAAAGTATAAGTTAATCTGATGAAAATTGAGAATTTTAGAAATATGGCCTATGTTGACCTTTTGGCCTGTGTTGACCTCAAAAATAGTTGGTGGTTGAATTCAGTTAGCTGATCTGAAAATCCCATTGAATTTTCAAGTCAATCGGATGAAAATTGAGGATTTTAGAAATTTGAAATTGTTCTTGACCTTTGGCCTCTGTTGACCTTTTGGCCTATGCTGATCTCAAAAATTGTTGGTGGTTGAATTCAGTTCGCCGATCTGTAAATCCTATTCAAATTCCAAGTCAATGGGATGAAAATTGAGGATTTTAGAAATTAGAAAAAAGTGGTTGACCTTTGGCTTATGTTGACCTTTTGACCTCAAAAATATATAGCATTTTGTCGGACCACGAACTCTACCATTTGGTGAAGTTTCGTGAAGATTGGTTAAAAACTGTGACCTGTAGGCAAGTATAAGTGAGCGGACAGAGAAACACACACAAACACACACAAACAAACCTGAGTGATAAACATAGTTGCAATTTTTTTTTTTTTTTTGCCAAGTAATAACGCACAAGACCAACCAATATACTGTACTTTATTTAATCTTCGATTTTCGCAAAGTAACAAACAGGGCTGAAAAGAGTGATTGCATATAATAGTGTAAAGTAGTTACAGTACAGGAGAGGTTCCCTAAGGTGGTGCAGAGATCTGTTGCAATAATTGATCCCATGGGCTTTATCTGAGCAAACATATGTTCGGAAATCTTGGTTCAAAGACGTGTGATAAACACTTCAAATGCCATGACGTCACGATGATAATCCTTCCTGATTACGTTTCAAAACGTGGATGTTTGTGCAGCCAATCACATACAGGTTCAGCAATGTCACCATCATTCAGACAGGTTGTTTTGTCATGTCTTGTTGAGTTTCGGGAGTTACTTAATTAGTCACTTAGTTACTTAACGCAGTATAATGTGCTGTTGATGTTTGTTCATTCCTCACCCAACAAGTTACAAACCCCTTTATGTCCCCTTTCCCTCCCTCTCCAAAACTATGCTGGTGATGTCCCTGTGCCTGACCCCATTGTTCTACCCCCCAACCCCCATCCAGCAAATAAATTAAATAAATAAACTGATGCGGTAATGAAATTCGAAACCTAGATTGTTCCGGTTCCGTATGTTTGTTTGTTTGTGCACTTTTTCTGTCCAATTCATCAAGGATAACTTTTCCAGACCTCACCTGTCGTGTCTTTCCGTTATCTTTTCCTCCCTGTGTTTTTGTGGCCAGTTATCTGTGTTTGACCGTACATTGTTGTGGTTTATTCTGTATTGTGTAAACTGCTTCCCTGTGGAGAGTCTGGCCTAGTCGCCAAGGCCCCAACTTGTCGGCGTGCAAGCTCTGACTTCGCTCTTACACCACTTGCCACATTCCACTTTCTTTCAGAGTTTCCAGTTTTTTTCTTCCTGATAATTTGCTTCTGTATCCATCTTGTCCACCCACCGTGCCCTTCCTTACCCCTCATTGTTCCCCATATCCATTATTTCTCCAAATGTCCATCCATTTTGTTCCTCATCACTGCTGTTGGTGTGTTTCCTCCTCTCTTTCTACTGGTTCCTTTTGTTCTGGTGTGTCCTGATCCATGCACCTTGCTAAGTCTGTCTCTGGAGTATCCCCTCCATCCCCCCAACCCTCATCCGTTCCATGTTCAATATTCTAGCTTCAAAAAGGTCCTACTAGTAATACAGGGTGAGCCAGAAATATGGTTATTTTTAACACTCTTGTTAAGGTAATAAAAAGTTGTATTTGAAAACAAATTCTTACAAGAACGTGAAGTACAGAACATGCCATTTATTTGTGGAAAAGAACATCTAGGAGATGCGCATCATTTCGTCTGACATTCCTCCGATCTTGGACGCCAATTATTCATGACGTTCTGCAACATGGCCATGTCAATATCATTGATTTAGCGTCTGATGTTTTCCTTAAGTTCATGAAGAGTTTGTGGACGATTAACATACACTTTGTCCTTTAGATATGACCACAAGAAATAATCACATGCAGTCAAATCAGGTGACCTCGCTGGCCATGGAATATCGCCGTTTCTGGAAATGACATGCTTTGGAAAGAGCGCCCTTACAGTAGTCATGGACACTCTGGCGGTGTGGGAGGTTGCACCATCTTGCTGAAATCATGTCATTGGGCTCACTTCTGCAAATCTGTTTAATTCTCTGAAGAGGAAGTTCGAAACCATATCGGTATATCGAGCTGCAGTAACAGTGACGGCCTTTCCGTTATCGTTCTCAAAGAAGTAAGGCCCTATGATGCCGAACGACGAAAGTGCACACCACACTGTGACTTCAGAACTGTGTAACGGTTTCATGTGCATTTCTCTTGGGTTTTGGGCTGCCCCAAAACGAGTATTTTGCTTGTTGACATCGCCACACAGATGAAAATGTGCTTCGTCACACATGAACAAATTGTTCGCAATGTTTTGGTTTTCATTTCCATCCATAAATGAAAGCATTCCCTCACAAAATTTATTGTGGGAAATCTCATCATCTTGGCTTAATTCCTGGACAGTTTGAATTTTATAGGGATAGAAGTTTAAATCCTTATGCAATATGCGGCGTAGTGACGTGTGAGAAATTCTTAAGGCTGATGCATGCTTTTGGCTGGAGCAATGCGGACTTCTCAAAACTGACTCCCTTACACGCTCAATGTTTTGTGCTGTTCTTACTGATTTGGGTGCTCCCGGCGGTTTCTCTTTTAAAGTTGAACCGGTCCTCTCAAACTACTGAACCCATAACTTGATAGCGCGAACAGACGGCACATTTCCATGATGTTGAACATTGAAATGGAGTTTGAATTGACATTGTACAGCAGTTGCACTATCATTATTCTTGTAGAAAGCTTTGATAGCGAAAGCGCGTTCCTCACCCGACCAGTTCCACATGGTCACTCAAATGTTCTGCTTGCAAAAAATAAAACTAAATCAGTAAAAAAAAAAAATGCATGTTATGTACTTCAATGTCATGAATGAATTTATTTTTAAATACTTTTTTTTTATTTCCTTCACACGAATTTCAAAAATGACCATATTTCTGGCTCACCCTGTAGAAAGGAGCTGCGTGTGTGCATCTGAGTTCCATCCCATTGGTTGGACAGTCCGCCTGACTCCACCCACAATTTTGATACTATGGCCACCATGTTGGTGCTTCCTGATATGCGAAGTCAAAGACATCTTCAAAGTTCAAAGCTGTCATATGCACAATCACCATGTGTAAGGACGTGTAGGGTTGCCGGTCAGTGTCAGGATGTGTCTGCTTGGTGGTCAGTTTAAGGACATGTCAGGTTGTCAGTCAGTGTAAGGACGTGTCAGTTTGTCAGTCAGTGTAAGGACGTGTTGGGTTGGCGGTCAGTGTAAGGATGTGTCTGGTTACCGGTCAGTGTAAGGACTTGTCTGGTTTCTAGCCAGTGTAAGGACTTGGCTGGTTGCCGGTCAGTGTAAGGATGTGTCTGGTTACCGGTCAGTGTAAAGATGTGTCTGGTTACCGGTCAGTGTAAGGACTTGTCTGGTTGTCGGTCAGTGTAAAGATGTCTGGTTACCGGTCATTGTAAGGACTTGTCTGGTTGTTGTTCATTGTAAGGACATGTCTGGTTACCGGTTAGTGTAAGGACTTGTCTGGTTGCCGGTCAGTGTAAGGATGCTACCGTGCTAATTCGCCTTTATGTAAGCCTTCTTTCCTTGGAACACGAGGCATGAGCAAATGTCACATTTTGTTCGTTTTGAAACGTTTTCTACGCTCATTTTAATCTGATGAAATCTCAGTGTCACAATGCTATTTATACGTGTGTGCTCTATATAGGAGCCTCAGGTTACAGTGCACTCAAGTCTCTGCTCCAGTTGTCAACAAAATGGCCAGAGTGCAAGATCCAAAGACGATCGTTTGTGAAAAGGAGGCTGCCCTGGTCGTGTTTGACAAAGATGGGACCCTTATATCCTTGGATGACACGTGGGTTACATTCTGGGAAGAAACGGTCAACAGGTACGACGATGAGTCACGACCTTTGGACACAGCACCTTTTCTGTGGACAGAAGCTCGTGATGAAAATCTACTCAAAACCTGTTTTGAAAATGTCATTCATTTTGATGCCATTCTTTGTACTTTAAATTCATTGAAAAAAAAAATCACAAGTACTCGTCTATTTACTATGTATGCAAATTGATGAAATTATTCACCCCTTCCCACTCCTTCTGCTCCATGCACTCTTCTTCCCTCCCTTTCTCTGCTATATCTTCCCAAACTTCCAAGATATTGCTCTGCAGATATATCTCTGTATTTTGTGGATCATCTTGTTTGAGTATTTTTACCTCCACCACCGAAACAAAACATGTTGGACAAATTGATTAGATTTTGGTGAAGATCCAAATCCGGATATGACCATTTTTAAAATTGCTTGATTAAAATAATTAATTATTATAATTTTTAATTTCATTTAATTTTGTTAAATTATTTTTAAAATTATTTATCTAATTATTAATCATTATTGAGAGTTAGGGCCAAAAACGATATATAGAATGACTATAACGGATTATAACAACACTTGGTGAAAGAGTTGGGTCGGTGGCAAGAACAAGCCAAGTTTGAGCCCCTGTCGTTTCGTTAAAATAACACAAAGTCCGTTAAATAACAACAAAAAAGTAAAATCAAGTGGGTTAACAATAAAAAAGTAAAATCAGGTGGGTTAACAATAAAAAAGTAAAATCAGGTGGGTTAACAATAAAAGAGTAAAATCAAGTGGGTTAACAATAAAAAAGTAAAATCAGGTGGGTTAACAATAAAAGAGTAAAATCAAGTGGGTTAACAATAAAAAAGTAAAATCAAGTGGGTTAACAATAAAAAAGTAAAATCAGGTGTGTTAACAATAAAGTAAAATCAGGTGGGTTAACAATAAAAGAGTAAAATCAAGTGGGTTAACAACAAAAAAGTAAAATCAGGTGTGTTAACAATAAAGTAAAATCAGGTGGGTTAACAATAAAAGAGTAAAATCAAGTGGGTTAACAACAAAAAAGTAAAATCAGGTGGGTTAACAATAAAAAAGTAAAATCAGGTGGGTTAACAATAAAAAAGTAAAATCAGGTGGGTTAACAATAAAAAAGTAAAATCAGGTGGGTTAACAATAAAAGAGTAAAATCAAGTGGGTTAACAACAAAAAAGTAAAATCAGGTGGGTTAACAATAAAAGAGTAAAATCAAGTGGGTTAACAATAAAAAAGTAAAATCAAGTGGGTTAACAATAAAAGAGTAAAATCAAGTGGGTTAACAATAAAAGAGTAAAATCAAGTGGGTTAACAATAAAAGAGTAAAATCAAGTGGGTTAACAAGAAAAAAGTAAAATCAGGTGTGTTAACAATAAAGTAAAATCAGGTGGGTTAACAATAAAAAAGTAAAATCAGGTGGGTTAACAATAAAGTAAAATCAGGTGGGTTAACAATAAAAAAGTAAAATCAGGTGGGTTAACAATAAAAAAGTAAAATCAGGTGGGTTAACAACAAAAAAGTAAAATCAGGTGTGTTAACAATAAAAAAGTAAAATCAGGTGGATTAACAATAAAAAAGTAAAATCAGGTGGGTTAACAATAAAAAAGTAAAATCAGGTGGGTTAACAATAAAAAGGAAAAATCAGGTGGGTTAACATTTAAAAAAAGTAAAATCAGGTGGGTTAACAATAAAAAAGTAAAATCAGGTGGGTTAACAATAAAGTAAAATCAGGTGGGTTAACAATAAAAAAGTAAAATCAGGTGGGTTAACAATAAAGTAAAATCAGGTGGGTTAACAATAAAAAAGTAAAATCAGGTGGGTTAACAATAAAAAAGTAAAATCAGGTGGATTAACAATAAAAAAGTAAAATCAGGTGTGTTAACAATAAAAAAGTAAAATCAGGTGGATTAACAATAAAAAAGTAAAATCAGGTGGGTTAACAATAAAAAAGTAAAATCAGGTGGGTTAACAATAAAAAAGTAAAATCAGGTGGATTAACAATAAAGTAAAATCAGGTGGGTTAGCAATAAAAAAGTAAAATCAGGTGGGTTAACAATAAAAAAGTAAAATCAGGTGGGTTAACAATAAAAATGTAAAATCAGGTGGGTTAACAATAAAAAAGTAAAATCAGGTGGGTTAACAATAAAAAAGTAAAATCAGGTGGGTTAACAATAAAAAAGTAAAATCAGGTGGGTTAACAATAAAAAAGTAAAATCAGGTGGGTTAACAATAAAAAAAGTAAAATCAGGTGGGTTAACAATAAAAAAGTAAAATCAGGTGGGTTAACAATAAAAAAGTAAAATCAGGTGTGTTAACAATAAAAATGTAAAATCAGGTGGGTTGACAATAAAAAGGAAAAATCAGGTGGGTTAACAATAAAAAAGTAAAATCAGGTGGGTTAACAATAAAAAAGTAAAATCAGGTGGGTTAACAATAAAAGAGTAAAATCAGGTGGGTTCACAATAAAAAAGTAAAATCAGGTGGGTTAACAATAAAAAAGTAAAATCAGGTGGGTTAACAATAAAAAAGTAAAATCAGGTGGGTTTAACAATAAAAAAGTAAAATCAGGTGGGTTAACAATAAAAATGTAAAATCAGGTGGGTTAACAATAAAAAGGAAAAATCAGGTGGGTTAACAATAAAAAAGTAAAATCAGGTGGGTTAACAATAAAAAAGTAAAATCAGGTGGGTTAACAATAAGAGTAAAATCAGGTGGGTTAACAATAAAAAAGTAAAATCAGGTGGGTTTAACAATAAAAATGTAAAATCAGGTGGGTTAACAATAAAAAAGTAAAATCAGGTGGGTTTAACAATAAAAAAGTAAAATCAGGTGGGTTTAACAATAAAAGAGTAAAATCAGGTTTGGTTAACAATAAAAGAGTAAAATCAGGTGGGTTAACGATAAAAAAGCAAAATCAGGTGGGTTAACAATAAAAAAGTAAAATCAGGTGGGTTTAACAATAAAAAAGTAAAATCAGGTGTGTTAACAATAAAAATGTAAAATCAGGTGGGTTAACAATAAAAAGGAAAAATCAGGTGGGTTAACAATAAAAAAGTAAAATCAGGTGGGTTAACAATAAAAAAGTAAAATCAGGTGGGTTAACAATAAAAGAGTAAAATCAGGTTTGGTTAACAATAAAAGAGTAAAATCAGGTGGGTTAACGATAAAAAAGCAAAATCAGGTGGGTTAACAATAAAAAAGTAAAATCAGGTGGGTTTAACAATAAAAAAGTAAAATCAGGTGTGTTAACAATAAAAAAGTAAAATCAGGTGGGTTAACAATAAAAAGGAAAAATCAGGTGGGTTAACAATAAAAAAGTAAAATCAGGTGGGTTAACAATAAAAAAGTAAAATCAGGTGGGTTAACAATAAAAGAGTAAAATCAGGTGGGTTAACAATAAAAAAGTAAAATCAGGTGGGTTAACAATAAAAAAGTAAAATCAGGTGGGTTAACAATAAAAAAGTAAAATCAGGTGGGTTAACAATAAAGTAAAATCAGGTGGGTTAACAATAAAAAAGTAAAATCAGGTGGGTTAACAATAAAAAAGTAAAATCAGGTGGGTTAACAATAAAAAAGTAAAATCAGGTGGGTTAACAATAAAAAAGTAAAATCAGGTGGGTTAACAATAAAAATGTAAAATCAGGTGGGTTAACAATAAAAAAGTAAAATCAGGTGGGTTAACAATAAAAAAGTAAAATCAGGTGGGTTAACAATAAAAATGTAAAATCAGGTGGGCTAACTCTGTCTGTCAACCTTCTGAGGTTGAAAAAACGAGTACTAGCTTCCTGGGAGGATTGAGCCATTGGAGTATCCTGTGTCGAGGTGGCGACCCGTCCAGGACTGTGTCCCGTAGCCAAGGAAAACTGTTTCCATATATTCATCTTACAACTATTGAGGTGATTAGGGAGCTCACGATGCAACCACCATCTGATGGAAGTGCATTTACCCCACTCCCCACCAAGGCTTTCAGTAGAAATAGGCCTGGATGTCCGTGGGGCGATGAGCCGGTTTGTCGGCTATGACACGACCGCTCAACGCGTTTGCCAGGGACCCCTGGCAGAGCAAACGATGCTGCAGCTGCGGAACACCGTCGTACAAGGTCTACAGAGCGAGATAGGCCTAACACCAGCGCAAGCCGAGCGAGTCGTGCACGCCACGTGGCAAGACCATTTGAGCAACAAAAGTTCCATCATTGCGCAAGGAAACCTTCCTCAGATTTTCTGTCGGCTCAAGGCTCATGGTATCAAGGTAAGGAAGGTATTATGGGATTGGACCATGTACAGGTGTTTATGTTTATTCAGCATAAGGATGGATAACACTCCTTAGACCACCTGGCGGAGGTATACACTCTTCCAAGTGTTTTTTTTTGGTTTTTTTTGTATACAAGATCGAGGCTCGTGTAAGAGCGAACATTAATCACAAAAAAAAACTGACACACAAAACATACAATAAAGGGAGCGGGAGACAAGATGGGGGGGGGGGGGGGGGAAGCACACAAGCACAACATTTGAGAGCAAGGACATCGGGAGATCTGTGGGAGGGAAAGGGCTTGGGGGGGAGGAGGCACGGGAAGGGGGGGGGGAGAGGGGGTGGGAGAGATATAAAACACATGGACACTGCTAGAACTTCCAAGAAAGAAGTCGGATCTTCTTCAGAGAAGAAGTCACTTCAGAGAAGTCACTTCAAAAAAAGTGGATCTGGGGTTTTTGATATTTCAATGACTACCTGGTCGACCAGAACCCTTTGCTCTTATTCATAAACGTTACTTATTTACTTTTACACAGCAAACCCATGGTCTTGGCCATTTTTCTATGGTAGAGCAATAGTTCCTGCAATGATAACCCTCAAACCAATATCTGTCATGCTTTTTCCGGGCTAGTTGCATCCTTTCCTGAAATGGTAACTTTCACCTGAACTTGGTTTTTTTTCACTCCACTTGTGTTTTCCTGGTTCCAACAACTTCCTCCTCCAATATTCCTCCAAAAATGTTGCTTTTGTGAGCCTCAAATCTGTTTCACTTTCTCACGATTGGAAATTTGCTTCGCCCTCTCCAATCGTGATCATGGTTATTTTTGACCTTTGACCTCGTGGTCTCTTTTTAAGATGTCAAGAGTCTAGACCGAGAGTCTAGGCACCCTCTAGAGTCTAGACCGAGAGTCTAGGCACCCTCTAGAGTCTAGATCGATTGTCTAGGCACGCTTTAGAGTCTAGACCAAGAGTCTAGGCACCCTCTAGAGTCTAGATCGAGAGTCTAGGCACCCTCTAGAGTCTAGATCGAGAGTCTAGGCACGCTTTAGAGTCTAGATCGAGAGTCTAGGCACCCTCTAGAATCTAGACCGAGAGTCTAGGCACCCTCTAGAGTCTAAATTGAGAGTCTCGGCACCCTCTGTAGTCTAGATCGAGAGTCTAGGCACGCTTTAGAGTCTAGATCGAGAGTCTAGGCACCCTCTAGAATCTAGACCGAGAGTCTAGGCACCCTCTAGAGTCTAAATTGAGAGTCTCGGCACCCTCTGTAGTCTATACCAAGAGTCTAGGCACCCTCTAGAGTCTAGACCGAGAGTCTAGGCACCCTCTAGAGTCTAGACCGAAAACAAGTGATGTCATATGTTGAAGGGTTCGGGGTCTTGTACACATGTTCTTTGTGACCTTAAGGTTGTACAACAGACCAATGCCGCTTGTTGTACTGCAGGTCGCCATCTTCACGGCAGACACGCGGCACAATACAGAGATGGCCGTCGTGAGCCTAGGCCTGGGTGGTCTGCTCGACGCCGTGATGTGCAGTGACGACGCCGACTCCGAGGACAAGCCATCACCACGCGGCCTGCTCAACCTCTGCCGGAGGCTCGCTGTCCCACCGCACCAAGCCGCCATGGTGGGAGACACTCGGGTCGACTTGTTTGCGGCAAGGAATGCCGGGCTCGCCCTCGCCATCGGAGTCTTGTCTGGGGCGGGCGACCGAGAGGAGCTTAAGAGTGGAGATGCGATCGTTAAAGACGTTTCTGCGGCTGCTGAGCTGGTGATGGCAGCTTTCGCTGGGGTGGAACCGATGGATTCCTCGCAGCTCACCGTTGCAGGAATCCAGAGGCTTGCTTGCTCACCTGTAGCGGTCAGGAATCGAAAGCACCGGATGGGCACCCCATGTGAGGAACGTTCAAGGAATTATAATTCTATAAACACCCAAGTAATTTGATGGGCAACTACCGTTCAAGTGTAGCGGATCTAGAGGAGTAAGAGGACATACATTCATTGTGCAGCATACAGTCCTTAGGAAAATGGCGTTAAGCTAGTGGGTGTGCCCACAGCCCTGCAGATATACAATATCCATGAATTTATTTTACAATTAACCTTTTTGGATTTCACAGTTTGGTTACATAGAGTAGTGTGGTATCCACCAATAAAGGAGTGCGGATGCTGTACGCAAGACAGAGAAGGAACCACCTTTAGAGGCCATTTTTCCCCCGCAGAGCAGGGGTTGCCCTTTTTCGGGCACCACGATCCCCTTTTTGAAGCAATGTTTTATGCTCTTCCTGCCGCCAACCCTGTTAGTCGCCTCTTGCGACACTCAGGGAATTATCAGTGAACTGGTGCTCAATTAGCCGACCTCGGAAGGATGACCAGGCTGAGTCAACCCCCGTCAACCCCCTGGCATTAATTCAGCGATCGACCGGGATTCGAACCCAGGATCCTAGGATCCCAAGCCGGCACCCTAACCGCTAAGCCAACACCAGGCTTGCAAGACGGTGAAGGAAGGCCAAAATTCCTCCTCTCGAGTCTTCTGAAACAATTTCACTTTATTCTGAAATTATAACTTTTAAAGACAGAGAACATTTTGCTCGGGAAGATTGTTCTTGCAAATTCACTTTGATCGATGTAATTGCAGCTTCGATCGTTCATCCCACGGTTTTTGCAATTTTGTGTATTTATGCATTTTGAACATCTCGGTCACCACCTCATCTTTGTGTGCCACCGATGCAACCTTTGCGCATTTGTGTTTTTAACATTAAAAGTTGCCTTTTTTAACTCGTAAAACTGAGCAAATGAAGTTTATATTCAGTGAGCATTCTGGGAAACAAAATTCTCGCTTTCAATAAATCTCCTGGATTTTGCAACTCGCAGTTGTGCTGCACATTGCTATAAATCTTTCGTTCGTTAATTTCCCGAATCTATTTCCACCTGCCGCATATATTTTCCCAAAAAGCGCCCGATGGTGTGGCCTGGCTGAACTATGAGAACACGGTGTTTGATTCCCCCGTTTCTGGATGCCCCGATGATGTCACAATGAAATAAGTGTCTCGAATGGCATTGCTAATGCACTGCAGATTACCCAACATTATCAAAACAATTTACAACCTTCAATAATAAATGTTGAAAGGTCATTAAAATGAACTGAGATGATCATGCAATGAGACTCACAATTTGTTTGTCGCTGGATACGTGTAAACTGTAAAGGAGTGAAAATAGTAACATTTACACTCAACATCATATTCAGCATTGTGGGATTTACTACCAAGGAAGTTCATTTTTGCAGGAACATGTTACTCTAGAAAACCAAAAACTACAACCTTAACTGAAATCTAATCGGCTTGTTCTTCTGACCGACCCAACTCATCCACCATGTTTCGTCCGAATCCGTCCATAACTTTTTGAGATATTGTGCTGTTTATCATATCATTTTCGGCTCCATCTCTCAATAGTGAAAATCACTTTTGGAATGATTGTTTCTGGATCTTCACCAAAATCTAATCAATTTGTCCTTGTCTGACACCCAACTCATCCACCATGTTTCGTCCGAATCCGTCCATAACCTTTTGCGATATTGTGCTGTTTATCATATAATTTTTGACTCCAGCTCTCAATAGTGAAGAATCACTTTTGGAATTAATGTATCTCGATCTTCACCTAAATCTAATCAATTTGTCCTTGTCTGACACCCAACTCATCCACCATGTTTCGTCCGAATCCGTCCATAACGTTTTGAGATATTGTGCTTTATCTCTATATTATAAAAGAAATTTTTTGTTTGTTTGTCTGCACGCGCTAATCTCCTGAACGGTGAAAGATAGGAGGAAACCTCTAAAACAAAAAAGGCGGGACGGGCCTCGGGAAGGTCGAGGACTTGGCGAGACCGGTCGAGGCCCACCTCGGCCAGGCCGGGCCCATTTCGCAATTAAAAGCTGAGCTGAATTATAGTAGTCAATCTTCTATGGCCGTGGGTAAAAGCTGAATTATAGTAGTAAATTCATTCAAAAAGAACCAAAAATGTCGGGCCAGGCCCAGGAAGGTTATACGCTAGGTGGCGAGGCCAGTCGAGGCCACTTCGGCCGGGCTGGGCCCATTTCGCAATTAAAAGCTGAGCTGAATTATAGTAGTCAATCTTCTACGGCCGTGAGTAAAAGCTGAATTATAGTAGTAAATTCATTCAAAAAGAACCAAAAATGTCGGGATGGGCCCCGGGAAGGTTATCGGCTAGGTGGCGAGGCCGGTCGAGGCCGCCTCGGCCGGGCTGGGCCAATTTCGCAATTAAAAGCTGAGTTGAATTATAGTAGCGAATCTTCTACGGCTGCGAGTAAAAGCTGAATTATAGTAGTAAATTCATTCAAAAAGAACCCGGGCAACGCCGGGTGCTTTCGGTTAGTATCATATAATTTTTGGCCCCATCTCTCAATAGTGAAAAATCACTTTTAGAATTAATGTATCTGGGTCTTCATCAAAATCTAATCAATTTGTGCTTGTCTGACACCAACTCATCCACCATGTTTTGTCCGAATCCGTCCATAACGTTTTGAGATATTGTGCTTTATCTCTATATTATAAAAGAAATTTTTTGTTTGTTTGTCTGCACGCGCTAATCTCCTGAACGGTGAAAGATAGGAGGAAACCTCTAAAACAAAAAAAGTCGGGACGGGCCTCGGGAAGGTCAAGGACTTGGTGAGACCGGTCGAGGCCCACCTCGGCCGGGCCGGGCCCATTTCGCAATTAAAAGCTGAGCTGAATTATAGTAGTCAATCGTCTACGGCCGTGTGTAAAAGCTGAATTATAGTAGTAAATTCATTCAAAAAGAACCAAAAATGTCGGGCCAGGCCCCGGGAAGGTTATAGGCTCGGTGGCGAGGCCGGTCGAGGCCACTTCGGCCGGGCTGGGCCCATTTCGCAATTAAACGCTGAGCTGAATTATAGTAATCAATCTTCTACGGCCGCGAGTAAAAGCTGAATTATGGTAGTAAAATCATTCAAAAAGAACCAAAAATGTCGGGATGGGCCCCGGGAAGGTTATCGGCTAGGTGGCGAGGCCGGTCGAGGCCGCCTCGGCCGGGCTGGGCCGATTTCGCAATTAAAAGCTGAGTTGAATTATAGTAGCGAATCTTCTACGGCTGCGAGTAAAAGCTGAATTATAGTAGTAAATTCATTCAAAAAGAACCCGGGCAACGCCGGGTGCTTTCGGTTAGTATCATATAATTTTTGGCCCCATCTCTCAATAGTGAAAAATCACTTTTAGAATTAATGTATCTGGGTCTTCATCAAAATCTAATCAATTTGTGCTTGTCTGACACCAACTCATCCACCATGTTTCGTCCGAATCCGTCCATAACGTTTTGAGATATTGTGCTTTATCTCTATATTATAAAAGAAATTTTTTGTTTGTTTGTCTGCACACGCTAATCTCCTGAACGGTGAAAGATAGGAGGAAACCTCTAAAACAAAAAAAGTCGGGACGGGCCTCGGGAAGGTCAAGGACTTGGCGAGACCGGTCGAGGCCCACCTCGGCCGGGCCGGGCCCATTTCGCAATTAAAAGCTGAGCTGAATTATAGTAGTCAATCGTCTACGGCCGTGTGTAAAAGCTGAATTATAGTAGTAAATTCATTCAAAAAGAACCAAAAATGTCGGGCCAGGCCCCGGGAAGGTTACAGGCTAGGTGGCGAGGCCGGTCGAGGCCACTTCGGCCGGGCTGGGCCCATTTCGCAATTAAAAGCTGAGCTGAATTATAGTAGTCAATCTTCTACGGCCGTGAGTAAAAGCTGAATTATGGTAGTAAATTCATTCAAAAAGAACCAAAAATGTCGGGATGGGCCCCGGGAAGGTTATAGGCGAGGTGGTGAGGCCGGTTGAGGCGGCCTCGGCCAGGCTGGGCCCATTTCGCAATTAAAAGCTGAGTTGAATTATAGTAGCCAATCTTCTACGGCTGCGAGTAAAAGCTGAATTATAGTCGTAAATTCATTAAAAAAGAACCCGGGCAACGCTGGGTGCTTTCGGTTAGTATCATATAATTTTTGGCCCCATCTCTCAATAGTGAAAAATCACTTTTAGAATTAATGTATCTGGGTCTTCATCAAAATCTAATCAATTTGTGCTTGTCTGACACCCAACTCATCCACCAAGTTTCGGCCGAATCCGTCCATAACTTCTTGAGATATTGTGCTTTATATTAGATCATTTTTGGCTCCATCTCTCAATAGTGAAGAATCACTTTAAGGATTCTTGTATCCGGATCTTCACCAAAATCTAATCGATTTGTCCTTGTCACACACCCAACATGTCCACCAAATTTTGTTCTGCTCACAGACGGACAGATGGGGGTGAAAACACAAGTGGTGGAGGTAATAAAGTAACAAATAGAAAAGATAATTGGGGAAACTCATCAGGTGAGAATCATATCCAACGGTCTTAAATGTTTTTTCTATCAACAGTCTATGAGCGGTTTGAGGATAAAAATGTAATTTGTTCAATAAATCTCAACGTCAGAGATGATTGTGCTGTTTAATTTGTTTTACTAATAATCTGAGGCTCGTGGATGAGGTTGAACAAATCACATGCAAGACAACGGAGAAATCGACTTAGTACATGGGATTTTTTCTCCCTTTACAGGAGCGAGGCTCATGGAAGAGCAAGGTTTTCTTTTTTTAAAACCTTGCATTCCACAATCATGAATTCTGGGATCAGAGGTGAATGTGAAACAGGCCAACAAACTCAAACCCAGCAGCATTTTCCGGTTTCTTGGGATATTTAGGGTCTGGATGGGATGGAGAAGATTTGTATTATGGTGTAATGTTCAGGGAACCTTTTTAATAGTACTAACTATTAATCAGACTCGGTGGTGTAAAATAGTAAGTGATGCTTCCTTGCTTGACGTTCAGCATTTAAAAGAGCATGAGAATCCCGATAGGTTGGCATCCATGAGGAGGAGGTAATGCTCCGATAATGAATTATCCGTTTTAAGGCCATTTTTCCCCGCGAGAACAAAAATTAGCCTTGCGGGCCCCATGACCTCATGGTTACCTTTTTGAGGCAATGTTTTATGGCCGGATGCCCTTCCTGACGCCAACCCGTAGTCGGCTCTTACAACGGACAGCCATACGGTGTACCGATTCTAAATCGGAGTACACACCAGGATCATTCATCCCAGCAACCTGGTACTCAGTTTGCCGACCTCGGAAGGATGACAGACTGTCAACCCCTCTGGCATTAATTCAGGATTCGAACTTCAGGATCCTAGGATCCCAAGCCTGCACCCTCAACCCCTCTGGCATTAATTCAGGATTCGAACTTCAGGATCCTAGGATCCCAAACCTGCACCCTCAACCCCTCTGGCATTAATTCAGGATTCGAACTTCAGGATACTAGGATCCCAAGCCTGCACCCCCAACTCCTTTGGCATTAATTCAGGATTCGAGGATCCCAAGCCTGCACCCTCAACCCCTCTGGCATTAATTCAGGATTCGAACTTCAGGATCCGAGGATCCCAAGCCTGCACCCTCAACCCCTCTGGCATTAATTCAGGATTCGAACTTCAGGATCCGAGGATCCCAAGCCTGCACCCTCAACCCCTCTGGCATTAATTCAGGATTCGAACTTCAGGATCCGAGGATCCCAAGCCTGCACCCTCAACCCCTCTGGCATTAATTCAGGATTCGAACTTTAGGATCCTAGGATCCCGAGCCTGCACCCTCAACCCCTCTGGCATTAATTCAGGATTCGAACTTCAGGATCTGAGGCTCCCAAGCCTGCACCCTCAACCCCTCTGCCATTAATTCAGGATTCGAACTTTAGGATCCTAGGATCCCGAGCCTGCACCCTCAACCCCTCTGGCATTAATTCAGGATTCTAACTTTAGGATCCAAGGATCCCAAGCCTGCACCTTCAACCCCTCTAGCATTAATTCAGGATTCGAACTTCAGGATCCGAGGATCCCAAGCCTGCACCCTCAACCCCTCTGGCATTAATTCAGGATTCGAACTTTAGGATCCGAGGATCCCAAGCCTGCACCCTCAACCCCTCTGGCATTAATTCAGGATCCGAGGATCCCAAGCCTGCACCCTCAACCCCTCTTGCATTAATTCAGGATTCGAACTTTAGGATCCGAGGATCCCAAGCCTGCACCCTCAACCCCTCTGGCATTAATTCAGGATCCGAGGATCCCAAGCCTGCACCCTCAACCCCTCTGGCATTAATTCAGGATTCGAACTTTAGGATCCGAGGATCCCAAGCCTGCACCCTCAACCCCTCTGGCATTAATTCAGGATCCGAGGATCCCAAGCCTGCACCCTCAACCCCTCTGGCATTAATTGAGGATCCGAGGATCCCAAGCCTGCATCCTCAACCCCTCTGGTATTAATTCAGGATTCGAACTTCAGGATCCGAAGATCCCAAGCCTGCACCCTCAACCCCTCTGGCATTAATTCAGGATTCGAACTTCAGGATCCTAGGATCCCAAGCTTGCACCCTCAATCCCTCTGGCATTAATTCAGGATTCGAACTTCAGGATCCTAGGATCCCAAGCCTGCACCCTCAACCCCTCTGGCATTAATTCAGGATTCGAACTTCAGGATCCGAGGATCCCAAGCCTGCACCCTCAACCCCTCTGGCATTAATTCAGGATTCGAGGATCCCAAGCCTGCACCCTCAACCCCTCTGGCATTAATTCAGGATTCGAACTTTAGGATCCTAGGATCCCGAGCCTGCACCCTCAACCCCTCTGGCATTAATTCATAATTCCAACTTCAGGATCCGAGGATCCCAATCCTGCACGCTCAACCCCTCTGGCATTAATTCAGGATTCGAACTTCAGGATCCGAGGATCCCAAACCTGCACCCTAACCGCTAAGCCCACACCAGGCTTTCGAAGGAAGAAGTGGAGGTGAGCAGTAAACTTGGATTTCGAAAGGTTAACCAGTATGGGGTTACTCGAAGAACGTGATCATCCTGGAAGAGCAAGGATGAGAAGACGAGCAATGTGGAGCAAGACCAAAAGCAATATGGTGGAAAACAGAGACCATCAACCTGTCTGCTGCTGCATAAGAGAGCAACGTGGCACGTGCTTCTTCTTTTTGGGAGATACTATTGATGTTCCGAGCTTTGGACTCGACAGAATTCAGGAGACTGTTGTGAAGAGGGGGAACAAAGGCACAAGTAGGAACAGTACTCCATCAAGCTGCAGGCCAAGGCTTTGTAGGCCATAAAATGTTCATATATGCCAAGGAAAGGCCAAGCATGATGGATACCAGGTCTGCAGCTCACCTGGGAGGCCAGTTTGGGAAAAGTCTGCTCAGCAAAGGTCATGGCTAATGGTAAGGTGAAGCAGATTGAGAGAGTGAACTTCTTCATGGTGCAGATCACAGAAAGTAGATTGGACGGTTACAGAGTTGATCTTTCCAGGGAGAAACAGAGGGAATTTGAGCCTTGCTTGGATTGAATGCCATGTTCCAGATGTCGGAGCAGCATCATATCATTTCGTGATTTCCTGAGAGGGACACAGCTGCTGCCAATCTGTCATTGAGATGAGGTACCCTGTCTGCAAAGTAATAGGGTTTTCTAGTGAATTGTATAGGTTGTTAATGTAGACAGAGAACTAAACTAGGCCCAAAGTGCGGCCTTGTGGAACTCCTGCCTCTAGTGGCAGAGAAGATGAAAGGGTTCTATTTAGAGCTACATGCTGAAGGTACACAAAGGAAGTTGGGCACCAGAAATGGAGGTGGTCTTGGATATCACATTCAGACAGCTTTGTGAGCAGAGCGGAGTCAGACAATGTTAACTGTGTGTTATATCAAAAAAAAAAAAACACAACCTTGACTCCTTTTTTGAGGTTCAGGACCTCCATTTCCTTTTGAGAAAGATGGAGCAGCATGTCCGGAGTCGAGTGACTGGGACAAATTCCTAATTCCTACCAAATAGTCAGGTTCACTATTTTTTTCGTTCAAAGTTTTTGGAGATTAGCAAAACTATACATTTTTGGAATATTCAGAGCATGAGGAACCCAAAAATTAATGTTGGTATTTGTGTCATTCCACGAAAACGGTACGATTTGGATTTTTTTTATTTTTTAAATGACCCAAATGTTTCACTTTTCTGAATACCCCACAACATTAAGGACATATTTAACTTGCAGGAAAAAATATTTTCCCATCTCAGGCATTAAATCCCTATTATTATTGGTCATTATTTTATGATACGGCACTATATTTTCTCAACCCCGTTATGGACACTCTGGAAGCTGTTTGAATATGATTATGAACTGTATTTGTAATTAAACAAACATTTTCCTATTCATCAAATGTCCCTCACACTAATTAAATAATTGGAAATATAAAAAGTACATCAATTCTTCCACTTTTGTTATACTAAAGCTTCAAATGTGCCACATTTTTGATTCTTTGATTCTGTTTTTTATCATAAATCTACTTTAGCATCTGACTTTTAACTAAAAAAGGTATTGTTATGATTGCTCTAAACATTTCTGACAGAGTTCAACAAACATTACATACATTTTCATAAAATCTAAAGAAATAAATCACAAAAAATATAGGCGTGACAGGGCTGAGACTAGGATAACAGGGTTGAAGGTGGTAAACGGGGTTGAAGAGACAAATACAGCTTAACATAAATAGTTGTTTTTAATCTCAAATTCAATGTAATATTTTCTATAAACATTGTATTTCATTATGCAACCATTTAAGAAGAACAATAGACATACATTTTAATTTAACTGAATTTTATTAACACTGATGATAACAACAATATACTGTACAGTAAAATGTAAACGTGAGACTGAATAGGTCATCAAAATAAAACAACTTGTGCAGTTTTGTGGTGTGTGTGTGTGTGTGTGTGTGTGTGTGTGTGTGTGTGTGTGTGTGTGTGTGCGTGTGTACATGTGCAGTGCAAAACCAACCTGCAGTCTCAGGCATAAGAACCAAATCTTGTTTGACCTCTGGTCAAACAAGATTTGCAAGGCCTCAGGATAACTTAACTAAATACCTGTTTTAGTGCAAAACACACTTTGTGCTTGTTACATGTACATAAACTTTTATTAATTGATGGAACATGTATAAGTAGTATAAGAATAGCATGTATGCATATGCATGTAGTATAAGAATGTTGATGAAATATAATAATTAATTTAAATAATATGATAACTTCACAACCAAAGTGTTAAAAACACAACCCCGTCACAATCTCACAACCCATTATGATGAAACTAATAACGGGGTTGAGTGTAACGGGGTTGTGATTTTTTTACTCAAGATGGCCACTACTCTACCTGTGTTGATTAAGGGGAGACCACATGGCATGCATGATAGTAAGAAATCCAATATATTGTTGAAATAAAGATAATTTTCCCAAATAATTGTTTTCTATCTTTATTACATGTAACAGAGTTGAGCTGTTAAGCTTTACGACCACACTATGAAAGTTTAAATTACTACAAAACATTGGACAAAAAGGTGGGAAATTACCTCTCTCTGCAGCATCTTGTTCAGAACACTTGTAGAATGCCACTTCCTGTTGGTGATGTCACTTAAAGGGCCAGTCCATTATTTTTATGGAGGGGGGAATGACTTGTGTAACGGGGTTGAGTGCGACTGGGGGACAGAACTATATAATGCTATTTTAATGATTAATCATCTATTTATTAAAAAACTAAACATGACCAGCAATAAAGCACAGATACAATTGTATGTCAATGGCAAAATTTATGATTTTTAAAACATTTTTAGTAGTCATATCTCAAGTCCACTTTCATCGAAGGCCAAGGGGGGGCATGAAAAAATGGACAAAATAGGTGGTGTCTACTGAAAAAAGCAAGATCATTTATGATATAAAGATAAAATGTATGTAATTTGTTTACAAAATATTAAAGGGAACATTTCAATTGATGATAAAAAGCTTTTAAAATTTGATTTTGGTGACCCGATGGATAAAATACACTTAAAAAGGTCAGAGGGACCGCAAATCGTACCGGTTTCGTGGAATGACCCATTTGCGTAGACACCTTTGCGAAAATGACACTCAGGACAGTGATGAAGATCTGTAAAAGCATATTCCTGAACGGTATAGACCTAGTAGATCCTGTGTGTAGGACTTATAGTTCAATCTGATACTAACAAGGCTGCTTTCTTGCTTTATAAACCCATACCTATAACTTCAAAGGACTTGCAATGTCATGTATTATGTAATACAGTTATATCACAAATATAAAGACTGTGGTGGTTACCTTATGTGCAGGTAACCGCATGTGGCGGTTACCTTATGTGATTACCTTAATTGGGCATAATACACGTGCACGGGCCTGTTGGACTTGTGGTTGTGCGGACGTGACGCACGCGCGGTTGCCGGAGCCACGCCCTCCGAAGAGGGCTTTTGGCTTTATATAAGCGTGCCGACTTCCGTTCGAGTTTAGTGTGCTGGATCTTGCTGTTTGAATAAACCATCTTCGAACCCTACGAATGGCCTCGTTCTCTCGCCTTCTGCGACTCCTAAAAGACAATGGTTTTCAATTACCTTTGTTTGTTGCTTTTCTATAATCCTGAGCACTATTTTGAGGCCTTTATTGGATTCCTTGACCCAGAAAACATAGGATTAGCATATTTAATTAAGTTTCCAGGTTGACTAGAAGCCGAGATCGCGCAAAATATGTATTTTATGGCGGCCATTTTGAAAATCCAAAATGGCGGCCATGCAGGTGGACAGACGTGCAAATGCCAACATTGATTTTCGGATTCTCCATGTTCTGATTCCAAAAATGTACAGGTTTGCTAATCTCCCAAAATTTTGAACGAAATCATATTTGTTAACATAGTGAACCTGACTATAACCTACAGGGGGCACAACATCAGCGGCACAGGTGCACTCCCAGCAAATGATGCCACCTGCACTCATGTGCTACGTACTAAAGAAGAAGAATCCCTAGTTAGCTCACCTGGAACGAAGTTCAGTGGAGCTCATGCGATGGCGCCTTGTTTGTCCCTCAATCCGTCCGTCCGTAAACACTTGAAATTTCTTCTCTGAAACCGCTGATGGGATTGCGACCAAATTTGGCACAAATGATATTTGTTGTGCTGTGACTAAATTTTGTTCACGGCATTAAAATAAATCGGGGTCTAAGGGGGTTTACCGGGGTCAAAGTGGGTCCAGCTTTGACCCACCAAAATAGGAATTTGCTTTTTCCTCTGAAACTACACACACTATTTTGATGAAACTTCACCACAACCTTCATCACCTGTGATGTACCAATGTTTGTTCACGGCATTAAAAAAAATCTGCCCCTTTAGGGGTCTATGGGGGGGTGGGGGGGTTGACCCCCAAGACATGTATTTTCTTTCTTCTCAGAAACTACACACACGATTTCGATGAAACTTCACGACCTTAATCACCCATGATATACCAATGTTTGTTCAAGGCATTAGAAAAATTGGGGTCTTAGGAGGTATATGCGGTTGGGGGAGGGGGAGTTGCCCCCAAATTAGGTATTTTTTTTCTTTGTTTGTTTTATGAAATTGGTTTAAAATATCCTTAGTCGGTGCAGTATAATGTTTATTCTACCAGGTGAGTGCCAGGGGTATTGCCCCTATATATACTCATGTGAGCAAGCAGGTGATTTACAGTTTACAACATTCGATCAGTCCTTTCTAATGAGAATGCTTTCTTTAAAAAAAATTAAAATCAAAAGTCTGTCACATGACTCATTCATTCAACACCTGCATAGCAAACAATAAACAGGACAAATTGTTTGCCAATACACAATTGTTTTGATGTCTGAGTGCCAATAAATAATTGTTTTGATGTCCGAGTACCAATAAACAATTGTTTTGATGTCTGAGTGCCAATAAACAATAATGTTTTGATGTCTGAGTGCCAATAAACAATTGTTTTGATGTCCGAGTACTAATAAACAATTGTTTTGATGTCTGAGTACCAATAAACAATTGTTTTGATGTCTGAGTACCAATAAACAATTGTTTTGATGTCCGAGTACCAATAAACAATTGTTTGATGTCTGAGTACCAATAAACAATTGTTTTGATGTCCGAGTGCCAATAAACAATTGTTTTGATGTCTGAGTACTGTTACGTGGTCCCCTCGGTGAATACCTGGTCTCGGTGACCCCCGGACCGTGAGAGGAACTTCGCCAGAAAGCTGTATTATATATGCGCTTTCGCCACGCAATCCATATGAATTTCACCCAAGAGACAACTGATGTTCAAGGATATATTTCAATGGTAATGATACCATACAATTTCAATGACACAACCACGGAGATTTTCCCCGAGCAATCAACAATACACAACCATCAACAATTCTCAATCCACAATCAATTCCCTATGATTAAGATGGCCATCTTATAGATGTGTGTCCCGGTGAGTACTCACGACCCCCTTTTGGTCTCGGTCCCGCACAATGTCTCTGGGCCCCTCCTGACCAAGATGATGGTCGGCGTCGCCGCACTCGGGCGGTTGAACGAACCCCGGGTGGACGTGTTTCCACCGGGCAGGTATCGTACCGCTACCAGGCACCCCGGCTGCAGCCCCTCGTGGCCACGCGAAGCGGGTACGGGAAAGCAAGCCAAACCCCACGCCGCTTGCAAGGCGGGTTAGGCCCCAACGGGCGACCCGTACGCGTCTTTTTTGACGGTGTCGCGAACGGCGCCAAACGCTGGGTCGGTGCACGGCCACACGACAGTTTGACGTCCACCGGGCAGGTATCCGTCCCGGTAACTCCTCTCGCCAGACAGGCTCGGGAACGCCGCTTTTCCACACGGCTCAATCAATCCCCCCCTTTCGTCGGAGCGGGGCGAGGAAGAAGAGAAGAATACCCGTCCTTTTTCCTCGTGTCTTTTCCTCTTCCGTTTCCGGTCACTTCCGTTTCCGGCCACTATTTCAGAAGGGCTCCTGACCCTCCAACCACAACAACCCTTAATATACTACACACGGATAAGCAAAGACCTGAATGGTAATTCACATACATTCACATAAATATGTAACACTCCCCCCCTTCAAGAAAGAAAGTTTGAACCCAGCGAAAACTTTCTTTGCCGGCCAATTTGGAGAAACAAACCAGATAACTCAACCCCCCCCACATTATCAGTTCCCCCCGGGCACAGTTATCACTTAAAAATAAAGCAACCAAAATTTCACCACAACCCCTCCAGATTACTCCCTCTGGACTAAGCACCAGCAACGACATTGTCCCTGCCAAATCAAACTCCATCTCATGACCCTCTGACTTTGACCGTCAGTTTCTTGTGAATGAAGGTTAAGGGGTTGATCAAAGATCCAAAGTTAAGCCACTCGATAGCACTTTTTCCGGGAGGCCAAGCCGAGTATTCACTACATGGATGCCTTTAGGAACGTGGAGTTCACGGTTAGTCCGTGCAGGAAAGTTCTCTACATGGGCGCCTTGAGGAACGTGGAGTTCACGGTTAGTCCGTGCATGAAAGTTCACTACATGGACGCCTTTAGGAACGGCGTTCACGGTTAATCCGTGTAGGAATCTTGGCTCGGCGGCTCCGCCGCATTCAGTGCTTCAACTTCTCAGAACTTCCCTAATAATTATGGTGGGACCGCTTGTCCCTGTAGTCCCATGAATAGCGGTCTCCTTCTCGGCCACTACTTTGACAATCCTTCCTTCGGGAGCTGCCGTAACTCAGGGAGCCTCCATAATAATATTGATTGCGGCCACCACCAAAACGACCGCCCAGTTGTCCTCTCCTGTAGACCTCTCGACGCCTACGAAATGCCTTCCCTACTGTAATGGTCCGACCCTCCAAATCCTTGCCATTCCAATTCTTCTCTGCCTCTCTGGCGTCTTTTGTGCTTGCAAACGTGACAAAGCCGAACCCTCTTGACTGTTGCATTTCCCTGTCTCTTACCAACCGCACTTCCACCAGCGGCCCATATCTGTTGAAGACAGAGGTCAGAACTTCTTCCTCTGTTTTGAAGTTCAGTCCCCCTACAAATAACTTGGCACTTTTGTCGCCATCCCGAGCTGGTGTGGTGTTATTTTCCCTGCTGGGCTCTTTACCAACCCTCAGGTTACCATAAACTTGACCCCCGGCCAAATCATTCCCGATAACCACAGATACACCCTCTACAGGAAGCGTGGCTTGTAAACCGACGGTGACCGGTCCTGACACCAAATCGGACTCCAAATGGATGACATGAAGTGGAGCACTAACACCGTCCCCGATCCCCTGTAAACGAACACTATCCCCCGTTGCCGTCTCCTCGGACCATGGCAAAATGCCTTCAAGCATTAAAGATTGATGTGCCCCTGTGTCCCTCAATATCCTAACCGGTCTCCGGTTAGTCGAGGCTCCATCCCGTGACACAAACCCCTCTGAAATAAATGGTTGGTAACCCTTTTGCTGGCGATTTCTCACAATGGCCATTGCATTTGGAGTCGTAATAGTCGGACTCCGCTCTGGGTCTTCCCTTTTTATGCGGTAACAACTGGACATCAAGTGTCCAGGTTTCTTGCAAAAAGCGCAAGTAGGCCCGGAGGAAAAACTTGTGGTCTGCCTCGGGCCCCCCGAACTATAAGTTTGTCTTGGGCCCGCATCCCTCTGATTTCGAACAGGTGGGGTATCCGCGTTGTCCCCATAATCCTCTCGAGGCCGCCGCCATGTATGGTCGTTCTCCGCACCTGCTGTTCCCCACCTCCCCTGCGGAGATCTAGGCGAGGAGTTAGGTTCGTGGACCCCTATTCGGTGGGTTAAGGCATAATCATCTGCCATGGTGGCTGCGTCCCACAACTTTGGTACTTTCTTTTCCTGCAGGTACACTTTGATGTCCTCGTGGACACACTGCTGGAATTCCTCCACCAGGATCAAGTCCCGCAATGTTTCGAAGTCTTTCCCGACTCCTTTTGACTCACACCACCGATCAAACATGTTTTCTTTCACTCTGGCAAACTCCACATGGGTCTCACTCTCCCTCTTCCTGGCATTCCTGAATTTTTGCCTGTAAGCTTCCGGAACCAACTCATAGGCTTTGAGGATGTGCGTCTTCAGTACCTCATAATCTGCACATTGGTCCATTGGTAGCGCCGAATAAATTTCCTGAGCTTTCCCCACCAGCACACTTTGCACGAGTATGGTCCAGGCCTCCTCTGGCCAGTTTAATTGTCGAGCCACTTTCTCAAAGTGTGGAAAAATTTCGCGACTTCCTTTTCACTGAACGGTGGAACCAGCCTCACATGTCTGCCCACATCCCAGGTTCTCTGGTTAGGTGTCGACCCCGTCAGCGAGGGTGGTGCCTCTCCCCGTTCTCTCATTAACTCCAGCTCCTTGAATTTGATTTCTTGCTGAAGCTCCATGTCACGTTCCTTTAATTCCCTTTCCGCTTTTCTCTCCTCTGCTTCGAGGTCCCTTGCAGCTCTCCTCTCCTCTGCTTTTCTCCCTTCTAACCTTTCCTGGAGTTCTCGTTCCACTCTCCTTTCCTCTGCTTCTGCTTTCCTTTCTTCTTCTTTTAACCTTTCCTGGAGTTCTCGTTCCACTCTCCTTTCCTCTGCTTGTTTCTCTTCTCTCCTCGCTTCTGCTTTCCTTTCTTCTTCTGCTCTTTCCTTTTCTGCTTTCCTTTCTTCTTCTTTAATCCGTTCCTGGCTCCGTAATTGCAACTCCAGTTTCCGGAGCTCAACATCTTCTGGTTCTTCGGGTAGCCACTCCCAGGCTAACTCGTCCCATGTTCCTAATCCCACCATAGATTGTATCACCGTGGCCTGCAACTCTGCCTTCCTCAAATTAGTTCGGACCTCCAAGTTAAAATGTTTGGCCAATTTCAAGAGGTCCGACTTTAGCAACGCTCGGAACTGTGCCTCACTCGGGGTTACCCCAAAGTTCTGTGCCACAAACGCCATGGTGTCTATCGTTAACACCTGTTAACCTTCACCCAAGACTTTACCCCAATTTCTCAAAAAAATTTACCAATTAATAATTAATTAATTAATTTTAATTAATAAAATATTATTATTTTATTATGTTATACAATTTTAGATCCCGGACGTAGACCCAATTGCGAAACCGCAAATCGTAATTTGGACGAGCCCCCAATTCTGTTACGTGGTCCCCTCGGTGAATACCTGGTCTCGGTGACCCCCGGACCGTGAGAGGAACTTCACCAGAAAGCTGTATTATATATGCGCTTTCGCCACGCAATCCATATGAATTTCACCCAAGAGACAACTGATGTTCAAGGATATATTTCAATGGTAATGATACCATACAATTTCAATGACACAACCACGGAGATTTTCCCCGAGCAATCAACAATACACAACCATCAACAATTCTCAATCCACAATCAATTCCCTATGATTAAGATGGCCATCTTATAGATGTGTGTCCTGGTGAGTACTCACGACCCCCTTTTGGTCTCGGTCCCGCACAATGTCTCTGGGCCCCTCCTGACCAAGATGATGGTCGGCGTCGCCGCACTCGGGCGGTTGAACGAACCCCGGGTGGACGTGTTTCCACCGGGCAGGTATCGTACCGCTACCAGGCACCCCGGCTGCAGCCCCTCGTGGCCACGCGAAGCGGGTACGGGAAAGCAAGCCAAACCCCACGCCGCTTGCAAGGCGGGTTAGGCCCCAACGGGCGACCCGTACGCGTCTTTTTTGACGGTGTCGCGAACGGCGCCAAACGCTGGGTCGGTGCACGGCCACACGACAGTTTGACGTCCACCGGGCAGGTATCCGTCCCGGTAACTCCTCTCGCCAGACAGGCTCGGGAACGCCGCTTTTCCACACGGCTCAATCAATCTCCCCTTTCGTCGGAGCGGGGCGAGGAAGAAGAGAAGAATACCCGTCCTTTTTCCTCGTGTCTTTTCCTCTTCCGTTTCCGGTCACTTCCGTTTCCGGCCACTATTTCAGAAGGGCTCCTGACCCTCCAACCACAACAACCCTTAATATACTACACACGGATAAGCAAAGACCTGAATGGTAATTCACATACATTCACATAAATATGTAACAGTACCAATAAACAATTGTTTGATGTCTGAGTACCAATAAACAATTGTTTTGATGTCTGAGTGCCACTAAACAATTGTTTTGATGTCTGAGTGCCAATAAACAATAATTGTTTTGATGTCTGAGTACCAATAAACAATTGTTTTGATGTCCGAGTACCAATAAACAATTGTTTTGATGTCTGAGTACCAATAAACAATTGTTTGATGTCTGAGTACCAATAAACAATTGTTTTGATGTCTGAGTGCCACGAAACAATTGTTTTGATGTCTGAGTGCCACGAAACAATTGTTTTGATGTCTGAGTGCCAATAAACAATTGTTTTGATGTCTGAGTACCAATAAACAATTGTTTTGATGTCCGAGTACCAATAAACAATTGTTTTGATGTCCGAGTGCCAATAAACAATTGTTTTGATGTCTGAGTGCCAATAAACAATTCTTTTGATGTCCGAGTACCAATAAACAATTGTTTTGATGTCTGAGTACCAATAAACAATTGTTTGATGTCTGAGTACCAATAAACAATTGTTTTGATGTCTGAGTGCCACTAAACAATTGTTTTGATGTCTGAGTGCCAATAAACAATTGTTTTGATGTCCGAGTATCAATAAACAATTGTTTTGATGTCCGAGTACCAATAAACAATTGTTTTGATGTCTGAGTGCCACTAAACAATTGTTTTGATGTCTGAGTGCCAATAAACAATTGTTTTGATGTCTGAGTACCAATAAACAATTGTTTTGATGTCCAAGTACCAATAAACAATTGTTTTGATGCCCGAGTGCCAATAAACAATTGTTTTGATGTCTGAGTACCAATAAACAATTGTTTTGATGTCTGAGTGCCACTAAACAATTGTTTTGATGTCTGAGTGCCACCAAACAATTGTTTTGATGTCTGAGTGCCAATAAACAATTGTTTTGATGTCCGAGTACCAATAAACAATTGTTTTGATGTCTGAGTACCAATAAACAATTGTTTGATGTCTGAGTACCAATAAACAATTGTTTTGATGTCTGAGTGCCACTAAACAATTGCTTTGATGTCTGAGTGCCAATAAACAATTGTTTTGATGTCTGAGTACCAATAAACAATTGTTTGATGTCTGAGCACCAACAAACAATTGTTTTGATGTCTGAGTGCCACTAAACAATTGTTTTGATGTCTGAGGGCCAATAAACAATTGTTTTGATGTCTGAGTACCAATAAACAATTGTTTTGATGTCCGAGTGCCAATAAACAATTGTTTTGATGTCTGAATGCCAATAAACAATTGTTTTGATGTCTGAGTGCCAATAAACAATTGTTTTGATGTCCGAGTGCCAATAAACAATTGTTTTGATGTCTGAGTACCAATAAACAATTGTTTTGATGTCTGAATACCTATAAACAATTGTTTTGATGTATGAGTGCCAATAAACAATTGTTTTGATGTCTGAGTGCCAATAAACAATTGTTTTGATGTCTGAGTGCCAATAAACAATTGTTTTGATGTCTGAGTGTCAATAAACAATTGTTTTGATGTCTTTTTTTTTTCTTTTTTCTTTTTTGTATACTGAATCGAGGCTCGTGAGTGCCAATACACAATTGTTTTGATGTTTGAGTGCCAATAAACAATTGTTTTGATGGCTGAGTACCAATAAACAATTGTTTGATGTCTGAGTACCAATAAACAATTGTTTTGATGTCTGAGTGCAACTAAACAATTGTTTTGATGTCTGAGTGCCAATAAACAATTGTTTTGATGTCTGAGTACCAATAAACAATTGTTTTGATGTCTGAGTGCCACTAAACAATTGTTTGATGTCTGAGTGCCAATAAACAATTGTTTTGATGTCTGAGTGCCACTTTTTTTTTCTTTTTTTTTTTGTATACTGAATCGAGGCTCGTGAAAGAGCTAACATTTATTTCACAAACAAATCAACCAGACAAACAAAATATACAAAAAGAGGGAGCGGAAGACAAGATGGGGAGAAAAGGGGAAGCACACAACCACAACATTTGAGAGCAGGGAGAAGTGTGGGAGGGAGAGGGCTTGGGGGCAGGAGGCGTGGGAAGGGGGGGGGGGGCGCGGGGGGGGGGGAGGTATAAAACACAAGGGGACCGAAATTAGCGGGGGTAGAAAAGATCAAGGTTTTGGATGGGGGAGGATAAGAGATAGTGGTGAACAGCTGTTTTAAAGACCTGGAGGGTGGAGTGGGATTGAAGAGAGTGAGGGAGTTTGTTCCACAGGCGGGAGAAAAGAGGAATGAAGGAGTGAAGGTGAGCAGAAAGTCTTGATTTTGGCAGTTTAACCATAAGAGGGTTGCAGGCAGATCTTGTGCGACCTGTAGGAATATTTGGGGGACAGAGCCCAGAGAGGGCTGGGGGGGGCAAGGCCAGAGAGGAGTCGGTAGAAGACGGAAAGACCACCAACCTGCCTGCGGTGAGTGAGTGAAAGGCCCTTGGAGTTAGCTTCATCGCGGGAGATTCCAATGATTCTGAACGCTTTGGTTTCAACAGCGTGAAGACGGGCTAGGTGTGAGGCAGGAGCACCAGACCAGAGGGGAGAGCAGTATTCCATAGAGCTGCGGATGAAAGCCTGGTATGTGGTGAGGAGCTCAGGTGTGCCAAGGAAGGACTTCGCACGACGGAGGATGCCCAGTCGGCGACTGGCTTTTGAGGCCAGATTTGAAATGTGGTTTTCCCAGGAAAGATCATGGCAAATAGTGAGACCCAAAAGCTTGAGTGACAGAACTTCTTGGAGAGGATTATTCAGAAAGTGGATGGGAGGGTTTTCCAGTCGGTCTTTTCGGAGAGACATCGTGAGAGTGTGAGATTTATCAGGATTGAAAGACATGTTCCATTTGTTTGCCCAGTCTGTGATTTTGTCCAGGTCTGCAGAGAGTGAGGAGGCTGCAGACTGCCGATCTGAGGGATGAGGAATGGACCGACAGAGAGTAGAGTCGTCAGCAAAGAGATAGAGAGGATTTTCAAGAGAGTCAGAGAGATCATTGATGAAGACCAGAAAAAGCACAGGGCCCAGAACACTACCTTGGGGAACTCCAGCCTGAACAGGAAGAGGAGATGAGAGAAACCCATTCAGGGCCACACGTTGACTACGACCAGAGAGGAAGTCCGCCAGCCATGCGTGGAGATTTCCATGGATACCAAAGGAGGAGAGTTTGGTGAGCAGAGCGGGGTGCCAGACCGTATCATAGGCACGTGAAATGTCAAGGGAGACAGCTCTAATTTCCTGTTTGGCGTTGAGGACCTCCATCCATTGTTGAGAAAGCAGAAGCAGCATGTCCAGAGTAGAGTGACCAGGTCTAAAACCAAATTGATGATCAGAGATCAAGCCATTGGGGAAGAGGAAAGATTTCATATCTGAAGCAATGATGGATTCCATGACTTTGCTGATAATTGGGAGAAGGCTGATTGGTCTGTAGTTGCTGGGATCTGTTTTTGCACCTTTTTTGTGCAAAGCGGTGATGTTGGCTGATTTCCAAGCAGATGGCAGATGACCTTGAGCAAAAGAGAGGGTGAAGAGAACAGAAAGAGGGAGTGAAAGCGTGGAAGAACATGATTTTAGGACCCGTGGGCTGATGCCGTCAGGACCAGTTACAGAATCAGAGTCGAGGGTTGACAGAAACTTTTCCACCTTGTCAGGAGGAAAGGACACAGAGTCCAGGAGCAGCTGGGTACGACTGGGTACGGTGGGTACAGAGAGGGATGGGTTTGGGACACAAGATTTAGAGGCAAACACAGAGTTGAGGCATTCAGCCTTTTCACGTGCGGAGTCAGCCGTTAAGCTGTTTGAGGTGAGGGAGGGGATGGAGGGGGAACAAACACCAGAAACAGATTTGACCAGACGCCACCAGGATTTGGAAGAGGGAGACAGATAAGAGAGTTCGGTCTTGAGAACGGTGAGATATTGTTTCCTGGCTCTCCTGAGGGTGGACACACACTTGTTTCGGGCTTTGTGAAAGGAAATGAGATTTCCTTCCGTTGGATTTGATTTCCAGGAGACGAAAGCAAGTTGTTTCAGGGCAACAGCCTCACCACAAGATTCCGTGTACCATGGACGGGAGGAAGGGTGTGACAACTGAAGACGAGATGGACTAAACAATTGTTTTGATGTCTGAGTGCCAATAAACAATTGTTTTGATGTCCGAGTACCAATAAACAATTGTTTTGATGTCTGAGTACCAATAAACAATTGTTTGATGTCTGAGTACCAATAAACAATTGTTTTGATGTCTGAGTGCCACTAAACAATTGTTTTGATGTCTGAGTGCCAATAAACAATTGTTTTGATGTCCGAGTACCAATAAACAATTGTTTTGATGTCTGAGTGCCAATAAGCAATTGTTTTGATGTCCGAGTACCCAAAAAAATTGTTTTGATGTCTGAGTACCAATAAACAATTGTTTGATGTCTGAGTACCAATAAACAATTGTTTGATGTCTGAGTACCAATAAACAATTGTTTTGATGTCTGAGTGCCAATAAACAATTGTTTTGATGTCTGAGTACCAATAAACAATTGTTTTGATGTCTGAGTGCCAATAAACAATTGTTTTGATGTCTGAGTGCCAATAAACAATTGTTTTGATGTCCGAGTGCCAATAAACAATTGTTTTGATGTCTGAGTACCAATAAACAATTGTTTTGATGTCTGAGTACCAATAAACAATTGTTTTGATGTCTGAGTACCAATAAACAATTGTTTTGATGTCTGAATGCGAATAAACAATTGTTTTGATGTCTGAGTGCCAATAAACAATTGTTTTGATGTCCGAGTGCCAATAAACAATTGTTTTGATGTCTGAGTAACAACAAACAATTGTTTTGATGTCTGAATGCCAATAAACAATTGTTTTGATGTCTGAGTACCAATAAACAATTGTTTTGATGTCTGAGTACCAATAAACAATTGTTTTGATGTCTGAGTACCAATAAACAATTGTTTTGATGTCTGAGTACCAATAAACAATTGTTTTGATGTCTGAGTGCCAATAAACAATTGTTTTGATGTCTGAGTGCCAATAAACAATTGTTTTGATATCTGATTGCCAATAAACAATTGTTTTGATGTCTGATTGCCAATAAACAATTGTTTTGATGTCTGATTGCCAATAAACAATTGTTTTGATGTCTGAGTGCCAATAAACAATTGTTTTGATGTCTGAGTGCCAATAAACAATTGTTTTGATGTCTGAGTGCCAATAAACAATTGTTTTGATGTCTGAGTGCCAATAAACAATTGTTTTGATGTCTGAGTGCCAATAAACAATTGTTTTGATGTCCGAGTGCCAATAAACAATTGTTTTGATGTCTGAGTACCAATAAACAATTGTTTTGATGTCTGAGTACCTATAAACAATTGTTTTGATGTATGAGTGCCAATAAACAATTGTTTTGATGTCTGAGTGCCAATAAACAATTGTTTTGATGTCTGAGTGCCAATAAACAATTGTTTTGATGTCTGAGTGTCAATAAACAATTGTTTTGATGTCTGAGTGCCAATAAACAATTGTTTTGATGTCTTTTTTTTTTCTTTTTTCTTTTTTGTATACTGAATCGAGGCTCGTGAGTGCCAATAAACAAATTTTTTTTTTTTATGTCTGAGTGCCAATAAACAATTGTTTTGATGTCTGAGTGCCAATAAACAATTGTTTTGATATCTGAGTGCCAATAAACAATTGTTTTGATGTATGAGTGCCAATAAACAATTGTTTTGATGTCTGAGTGCCAATAAACAATAATGTTTTGATGTCTGAGTACCAATAAACAATTGTTTTGATGTCTGAGTGCCAATAAACAATAATGTTTTGATGTCCGAGTGCCACTAAACAATTGTTTTGATGTCTGAGTACCAATAAACAATTGTTTTGATGTCTGAGTGCCAATAAACAATAATGTTTTGATGTCCGAGTGCCAATAAACAATTGTTTTGATGTCTGAGTACCAATAAACAATTGTTTTGATGTCTGAGTGCCAATAAACAATAATGTTTTGATGTCCGAGTGCCAATAAACAATTGTTTTGATGTCTGAGTGCCAATAAACAATAATGTTTTGATGTCCGAGTGCCAATAAACAATTGTTTTGATGTCCGAGTGCCAATAAACAATAATGTTTTGATGTCCGAGTGCCAATAAACAATTGTTTTGATGTCTGAGTGCCAATAAACAATAATGTTTTGATGTCCGAGTGCCAATAAACAATTGTTTTGATGTCCGAGTGCCAATAAACAATTGTTTTGATGTCTGAGTACCAATAAACAATTGTTTTGATGTCCGAGTGCCAATAAACAATTGTTTTGATATCTGAGTACCAATAAACAATTGTTTTGATGTCTGAGTGCCAATAAACAATAATGTTTTGATGTCCGAGTGCCAATAAACAATTGTTTTGATGTCTGAGTACCAATAAACAATTGTTTTGATGTCTGAGTGCTATAAACAATTGGCAAACAACACCTGCATAACAATCTCCAACAAAGAATAATGGGTGATCATAATTTATCAATAGAAATTGATTCTGACATCATCACCAACATCACCATCATCACCATCATGTCCTATGCAGAGCGTTGGTTCTGCCGAAGCAGTTACAAGGCTACAGTTGCTGGTAGGGTTGCCACTCTGACTCAGAAAGTCAGGGAATAATGGCGGCAGATGGGATGTCCAACTTAACGTCCATCCTTGGGATGGCACACACTGATGAATTACCCTACCTTTTGTTGTTGTTTCGTATGCAGCCTGTGGCTACTGGTTGAATCATTTTTCTGGTTGCATCATTTTGCTGATTGCATCATTTTGCTGATTGCATCATTTTTCTGATTGCATCATTTTTCGGGTGGCATCATTTTTCGGGTGGCATCATTTTTCCGGTGGCATCATTTTTCCGGTTGCATCATTTTTCTGGTTGCATCATTTTTCGGGTGGCATCATTTTTCTGGTGGCATCATTTTTCTGGTTGCATCATTTTTCTGGAAGCGCGTTTTTGACGCTGATGCAGTGTCCCAATTTACCAATGATCTGGCACTCCATTTGCCAACCCTTGAAGGATTACAGGATGAGTCAACTCCCCTGGCGTTAATTCAGCGATCGACCAGGATTCAAACTCAGGATCCTAGGATCCCAAGCCAGCACCCCAACCATTAAGCCAACTACCTGTGAAACACAAGGATGACAGTTTATACCTGGGTCAGGATTTGAACCCAGGCTAGACAGCATAGAGGTGAGTGTGCTTACCTCTAGGTCATGATTTCTATACTCTTGTCAGCAATTCCATTTCCACCTGCTGCATGTCATGCTAACAGAGCCTGGTGTTGGCTTAGCGGTTAGGGTGCCGGTTTGGGATACTTAGGATCCTGGGTTCGAATCCCGGTCGATCGCTGAATTAATGCCAGGGTGGTTGACTCAGCCTGACCATCCTTCCAAGGTCGGCAAATTGAGCACCAGTTCACTGGTAAGATTCCTTGTGTGGCGCAAGAGGTGACCACCAGGGTTGGCGGCAGGAAGGGCATCCGGCCATAAAACATTGCTTCAAAAGGGGACCACGGTGCCCGAAAAAAGACCAACCCCTGCTCTGCGGGGAAAAATGGCCTCTGAAGGTGGTTCATGTCATGCTCACAGGTTGGTTTTTTGTAGGTGTGAACGTCGTATACCTTGCACGATGAAGGACGTGCCTGCGGATGTGCAGATGTAGGGCTCCAACTTTACATTTCAGTTTACAGCTTGGCAAAGATTTGCAGGTGGACGGTATCGCACCACCATAAAAAATAATAGAACGGCGCTCATAGAGCGAATAGTCTCGCCTTGTGCACTCATTCTGAACAAACATAACATTTTAACTGAACACGAAACTATTATGGCACATAGTGCTATTCTGGCCCATGTACCCGTATCATCCATGCACCCTATTATGTCACATCGTTTCTTGGCAAGGCTTATGTGCGTCATAAATTTAATTCTTCCATCACATCGGGTCATATATCAGATATATGAAGTTTCAGATTTTTCGGATATGGATTTCAATTCAACCAATTATGGCTGGAATACCACTTCACCGATGATGTCATAATTATCACCCAATATATCTCATGGAGAGTTGATGACATATGCTAAGTTAAAAAAAAAAATTTGAGCGGTTTTGGAGAAAATTTGGTCAAATTATTTTCCTTTAATCCAATATGGCTGCCATATCATGTTACCTATGACGTCAGAGTTAGAAATAAAATATTTTCCATGGAGAGTCCCACCAATGTTTAATGTTTTGCATCCATCGGCCAAGTGGTTGGAGAGAAAAACATTTTTTGATAGCGATTTCAATTCAACCAATTATGGCTGGAATACCACTTCACCGATGATGTCATAATTATCACCCAATATATCCCATGAGGAGTTGATGACGTATGTCCTTTCAAATTTTTCTTTGAGCGGTTTTGGAGAAAATTATGTCAAATTATTTTCCTTAATCAACTAGAACGCCACTCAGTAGAGCGCATACTCCCGCCGTGGGTCAAGTTGGAATAGTACGATTTCACAAAAGTTTGAGGGAGTAGTTCAGTGACAACACAAGACAGACACTGCACAGATATATATTTAGAATATATAGAAAATAATGTAAAAAAAAAAAACAAGGCAATTTCACTTACATTTTCGGATTCAGCGTTCAATTCTATATAAGTGAGTGTATTTTGAGGCATGTGTGACTTCAAATAAAATTGTAAACCAGGAAAAACGTTCGTTTCATTCCTTAGGGATACAACATGTAAAACTGGCCCAAACGTGAAAACAAAACTCGCTCATTTTAAGTCGTACAAGCTAATGCGACCACTCATTCTTCTGGGAAGAATCCCGTGCACATGCTGGTCACACTTATAACTCACCTAAGTCTTTATAAGTTCATCAAATACTGACACCGCGATTGACATTCGCTGAGGTAAATGTTGATATCTCTTCTAAGGTTAAAAAAAAAAAAAAAAACAGTTTTAAAGCATTATACGTATCAAGCGATACATTTTATGAAACGGGGAAACCTAATACACACTTTGGTGGTTTTAAAATGACAGAATATGTCTTTATTAGAAAGAAAAAAAAATAACATTGAATACGACGCTGCTAAAAAAAATACACCGCTCTAACGCATAACCACGAGTTTAAACTACATTTACAACAAATATGAAAACTATTTTCATATCACAATGTTAAATATAGAATATATAGAAGATAATGTTAAAAAAAAAATGAGCCCTATCTTCCAATGGTAAACAATCCTTTAAAAAATTCATCGATCCGGAATAATATCCTGAGCTTCACCAAAAACTAATCAATTCTTCCTTATCCCAAGGGCAATCATCCCACCAACTTTCATCCAAATCCGTTCAGAACTTTTCCAGATATCTTGTTCACAAACACACGAACACACACACACACACACACACACACACACACACACACACACACACACACACACACACACACACACACACACACACACACACACACACACACACACACACACACGATCGAATGCATTATTCCCTGGCGGGAGTAAATATGGCTGCCATACGATGCGACCTATGACATCAGAGTTAGGAACAAAATCTTCTCCATGGGGGAGTCCCACCAATGTTTTAAGTTTCGTATCGATCAGACAAGCGGTTTCAGAGAAACCATTGTTAAAGCTAAAATATATGGACGCGGACGCACAGACACACAGACCGGGATATTGCAATGGTCTCGCATCCCTCTCGGGGACTAATAAGAAAAAGTGTCCCACAGCATCCCTTTATCTTTGGGGAAAGGAATGTCCAACTGATCTAACGGACATTGTGGGACCTTTGTGGAAATATTATTAGGAAAGGGAAAGTATCACGTCTCCCTACGTGCACGTGACCGACCTCCATTAATGGGGGGCACGCTGCACCTCCATACGCTCAATGTAAACCATACTTTATGGAGCCGTTCGCCATAACCGGACTTTTATGTGCTTTATGAAGTGTATAATTATACAGCAAATGAGCCCATTAGACACCTTCGGGGATGTTCCCAAGACATTTTCTCGGCAAATTATTATTATTTTGCCTTTTTACACCAATTTGCTTACAGTGCGGGACATGTTTATCGACATCGACAGGATGTTGATCAAGGTATTCTAACCTCAATGGGAAACAAGAAGCTGACATTTAAAAAAGATCCTATAATTATAATACCATTAACAGAGGATATTGCATTTGGGTCTGCTTGTTAGATTGTCTGTCTGTCTGTCTGTCCATACATAACGTGCTATAGTAGGCCACAAAGCCACCTAGTGGTAGCTAGTATTACACGTTATCTTTTTTTCAACCAGGTTTGTCTGTAAATTGTGTATAATGAAACTGTGAGTACGTCTATAAAGTACATACTACTAGAATGCTCTAAAAAAAACGAAACTTTCAAATAAAAAATCACATGCCGCTCAAACACCTGGAATACGTCTTTCAATCTTGACAAATCTCACACTCTCACTATCTCTCTCCGAAAGGACTGTCTGCCAAACCCTCCCAGGCTCCCATCTACTTTCTTGGCAATCCTATTGAGGAAGTTCAGTCATTCAAACTCCTGGGTCTCACTATCAGCCATGATCTTTCTTGGGTAAACCACAAAAGCGCAAATTTTTTTTTGTAAGTGTAGCGGTTACCTTATTCGCATGTCGCGGTTAACTTATTTGCATGTCGCGGTTAACTTATTCGCATGTGACGGTTACCTTATGTTTGGTCATAATCCACATGCATGGGCCTGTGGGGCTTTTGGTTGTGTGGAAGTGACGCACGCGCGGTTGTGGAGCCACGCCCTCCGAAGAGGGTTTTGGCTTTATAAAAGCTGTACCACTTCCGTTCGCTTTTAGAGTGCTGGAGATTTCTGTACGAATAAACGAGCTTCGAACACTACGAAATGGCCTCGTTCTCTCGCCTTCCGCGACTCCTAAACTGGTGACCCCGGCTGCCCCCGAACGGATTCGGGGGCTGCACACGAACACGGCAAGCGCGCCCTGGCCAGGAAAGCCACCTAAACTGGTGACCCCGGCTTCTCCCGAACGGATGCGGGCGCGGTTTCGAACGCAGTTTTGATCGAACTGCCGGAGTTTCGGAAACGACGAGCGGCCATGTGGTTCGCGCACTGCGCTCGGCTCCTCCTCTACGACCAGAGGGGCGAGCCTGCTCCAGGACCCTCCGAAGGAACGCAGTTACGAGATGTGGGTGGCACTGCTGCTCATCTCTTGCGCGCGCACTGACGTTGGCGGCACGGCTGCTTCGTTACCTTCGCGCGCACTACTGCTTGCACCTCGCGCAACTACTACTCCTACTCTGAAGCCTTGGGAGGCCCGCGAGGAACCTCGGCAGCCTCCCCCAAGGCCTTGACCAGCCCCTCGGTCGGCTAAACCCCATGGCGGCGTTTTTTCGCGCGTACCGAGGCCGAGGACTGCTCGAGCCTTCTCGGCACTGCCAAGCGCACCTGCGAACTACGTACATGCCCGTGAGAGTGCATTCTGGGGGGGCGCATGTAGCGGTTACCTTATTCGCATGTCGCGGTTAACTTATTCGCATGTCGCGGTTAACTTATTCGCATGTGACGGTTACCTTATGTTTGGTCATAATCCACGTGCACGGGCCTGTGGGGCTTTTGGTTGTGTGGAAGTGACGCACGCGCGGTTGTGGAGCCACGCCCTCTGAAGAGGGTTTTGGCTTTATAAAAGCGGTACGACTTCCGTTCGCATGGAGAGTGCTGGAGATTTCTGTACGAATAAACGAGTTTCAAACCCTACGAAATGGCCTCGTTCTCTCGCCTTCCGCGACTCCTAAATAAGTATGTTTTTAAAGGAGGAACGATTAAGAATGTGAGTGTCTATAAGGTACATACTATTAAAATGTGAGTGTCTATAAAGTACATACTACTGAAATATGAGTCCGTCTCTAAAATAAGAACTATTAAGATTGTGAGTTTGTCTGTCTATACAGTACATACGACTAAAATGTGAGTACATCTATAAAGTACATACTACTAAAATGTGAGTATCTATCTATAATTCCAGTAATCTCTGTCTGTCTGTCTGTACGTTTGTTTGTCTGTGACCGCTGTTTCTCGACAACCACGGGTCCGATATACTTTTAACTTGCCAGGTATATTGCTGGGGACCCGAGGATGTGCCTTTTCAAGGTTTCATATTAATCGGACAATTACTTACCGAGCTATGTCCAAAAAACGATTCAACCAATCAGAGAGCAGCGAACGATCGCGTGTGCCGGCGTTGCGAATGGACCAAACCATTCCATGTAAATAGAGGGGGGGGGGGGTTCTGTGGTCGTTGCGAATGGACGAAACCATTTCATGTAAATAGAGGGGGGGGATTGTCACTGTACTCGCAAGCCGTTCGCCGTTCGCTTTGGCGTTGCGAATGGACCAAACCATTTCATGTAAATAGAGGGGGGGGATATAATTTTAGATAGATATATAGTACGGGCATATATATAGTACGGGCATGCCCTAGTGTCTATAAAGTACATACTACTAAAATGTGAGTACGTCTCTAAAATAAGAACTATTAAGAATGTGAGTATGTCTATAAAGTACATACTACTGAAATGTGAGTACGTCTATAAAGTACATACTACTAAAATGTGAGTACGTCTATAAAGTACATACTACTAAAATGTGAGTATGTCTATGAAGTACGTACTACTGAAATGTGAGTACGTATCTAAAAGAAGAACTATTAAGAATGTGAGTATGTCTATAAAGTACATACTACTGAAATGTGAGTACGTCTAAAAAGTACATACAGTACTACTAAAATGTGAGTACGTCTATAAAGTACATACTACTAAAATGTGAGTACGTCTCCAAAAGAAGAACTATGAAGAATGTATGTCTATAAAGTACATAATTTATAGACATACATTTATAGACATACATAAACCGAAGAGGTCTGTCTCCGAAAAGATCGACTGGACAACCCTCCCATCTACTTTCTCAACAATCCTCTCCAAGAAGTTCTGTCGCTCAAGCTTTTGGGTCTCACTATCTGCCATGATCTTTCTTGGGAAAACCACATTTCCAAGCTGGCCTCCAAAGCCAGTCGCCGACTGGGCATCCTCCGTCGTGCGAAGTCCTTCCTCGGCACACCTGAGCTCCTCACCACATACAAGGCTTTCATCCGCAGCTCAATGGAATACTGTTCTCCCCTATGGGCTGGTGCTCCTGCCTCACACCTGGCTCGGCTTCATGCTGTTGAATCCAAAGCTTTCAAAATCATTGGAATCTCCCGCGATGAAGCTATCTCTGAGGGCCTTTCACTCACTCACCGCAGGCAGGTAGGTGGTCTTTCTGTCTTCTACCGACTCCTCTCCGGCCTTGCTCCCCCAGCTCTCTCTGTGCTCTGTCCCCCAAATATTCCTACAGGTCGCACAAGATCTGCCAGCAACCCTCTGATGGTTAAACTGCCGAAATCTCGGCTCTCTGCTCACCTTCACTCTTTCATTCCTCTTTTCTCCCGCCTGTGGAACAAACTCCCACACTCCCTTCAATCCCTCTCCTCCCTCCAGGTCTTTAAAACAGCTGTTCACCACCATCTCTTATCTTCCCCCATCCATAACCTTGATCTTTTCTACCCCCACTAATTCACCCCAGATCCACCTTGTTTGAAATTCCAACTTCTTTCCTGGAAATCCTGGCAGTGTCCATATGTTTATACCTCTCCCACCCCCCCCCCCCTTCACATGCCTCCCCCCCCAAAGCCCTCTCCCTCCCACAGATCTCTCGATGTCTCCATGCCTCTCGGTCCCTGCTCTCAAATGTTGTGTTTGTGTCCTTCCCCCTCTCTCCCCATCTTGTCTACCGCTCCCGATGTTATTTGTTTTATGTGTCTGTTTGTCTTTCTGTGTGATTAATGTTCGCTCTTTCACGAGCCTCGATCTTGTATACAAAAAAAAATAAAATAATAAAAACTAAAATGTGAGTATGTCTATAAAGTATATACTACTAAAATGTGAGTATGTCTATAAAGTATATACTGTACTACTAAAATGTGAGTACGTCTATAAAGTACATATTACGAAAATGTAAGTATGTCTATAAAGTATATACGAATAAAATGTGAGTAAGGCTAAAAAGTACTTGCTCTTCATAATGTGCTTTTTCCACAAGGTACGTACTCGCAGAACATGCGAGTTGATAAAGTATGTACTATTGGAACATAAATATGTCTATAAAGTACATACATTTGGAACATTAATTGATACAATAAACCGAAGAGGTCTGTTTGTGCGATGTATGAAAATAATCCTACGTCATCAATGCATCGTCCACACACCACACAGACACAAACACACAACACAGACGCAAACACACCAGCACACAAACACACCACACAAATGCAAACACACCAGCACACAAACACACCATACAGACACAAACACATTAGCACACAAACACACCATACATACACAAACACACCAGAACACAAACACACCAGCACACAAACACACCAAACATACACAAACACACCAGCACACAAACACACCATACAGACACAAACACATTAGCACACAAACACACCAGCACACAAACACACCAGAACACAAACACACCAGCACACAAACACACCATACAGACACAAACACATTAGCACACAAACACACCAGCACACAAACACACCAGCACACAAACACACCATACAGACACAAACACATTAGCACACAAACACACCAGCACACAAACACACCAGAACACAAACACACCAGCACACAAACACACCATACAGACACAAACACATTAGCACACAAACACACCATACATACACAAACACACCAGAACACAAACACACCAGCACACAAACACACCACACAGACATAAACACACCGGCACACAAACACACCACAGAGACACAAGCACTCCAACACCACCACACAAAGTCCAGACAAGGATCTGCAATCTCTGATTGCTCTTTCTAGTTTTGCTCTGTCGGAGCTTCTTTTGCTTGATACGAGACTTCACCTTCATCGACGCAGATCGATACTCGCCTTCACCAGCAAGACTGCAGTTCTTCATTGAACCATTACCGTAGTTATAAAGGAAGATTTATTATGAGTATTTCCTTTTTTCTTCCCACTTGTAACTAGAACGGCACTCAGTAGAGAGCATACATCCGCCAGGTGAACAGTTTACGTTTTGTATCCCAGAGTACACCAGAAAATCACAATACAGAATCACATTTAATCAAAATCATCCGTCCACAACTTTTTAAGATATCTTGTTCACAACTGGACAAACAAACAAACAAGAAGACGTCATGCTGAGCACGATACTTACAAAATCCATACTTACAAAATCCCCCGCCCCCCTCCAACCCCCCGAAAAAAAAGTTGCAATTGATCCAGCAAGTTGTCCATTTCATCAAAATCAAAATTGATGATCTTGATCAAAGCTCGGGTCAATAGGTTGAAAACTGACAATTTTTAGATAAAAATGGATGATTTTAGAAGTTTGACCTTGAGTTGACCTTTGTTATTTCGACCTCAAAAATAGTTGGTTTCCCAAATTCAGCGAGGCACTATGCAAATGCTGTTAAATTTTCAAGACGACCTCTACTACTTGGTGAAGTTTCATGACGATCGGTTTAGAATTGTGAGTTGTAGGCCGGTGACAAACAAACAAACAGACAAATGAAAAATCACTCATAGAGCGACACGTGGCAAAAGAGAACAAAGTAGAATGGCACTCGGTAGAGCATCCTTTTGACCTAAAAAATAATTAGTGGTTGAATTCAGTGACCTGGTATGCAAACCGTCTTCAAAGTTTAAGTTAATCGGCTGAAAATTGAGGATTTTAGAAATTTGAAAAAGGTGGTTGACTTTTGCACTATGTTGACCTTGTAAACTATGTTGACCACAAAAATAGTTGGTGGTTGAATTCAGTAAGCCCATATGTCATTCCCATTCAATTTCCAAGTCAATCGGATGAAAATTGAGGATTTTAGATATTTGAAATTGTTGTTGACCTTTGGCCTATGTCGACCTTTTGCATATGATAATCTCAACATAGTTGGTGGTTGAATTCAGTTAACTGATATGTAAATCCTCTTCAAATTTCAAGTCAATCTGATGAAAATTGAGGATTTTAGAAACCTGGCCTATGTTGACTTTTTGGCCTATGTTGACTTTTTGGCCTATGTTGACTTTTTGGCCTATGTTGACCTCAAAAATAGTTGGGGGTTGAATTGAGTGACCGGATATGCATATCGTCTTCAAATTTTAAGTTAATCTGATGAAAATTTATAATCTTAGAAACTTGGCCTATGTTGACCTCAAAAATAGTTAGTGGTTGGTTTCAGGAAGCGGATATGCAAATCCTATTCAGATATCAAGTCAATCGGATGAAAATTGAGGTTTTTAGAAATTAGAAAAAGGTGGTTGACCTTAGGCCTATGTTGACATTTTTGCCTATGTTGATCTCAAAAATAGTTGGTGGTTGAATTCAGTTCGCTGATATGTTAATCCTATTCAAATTTCAAGTCAATCGGATGAAAATTGAGGATTTTAGAAATTTGAAAAAAGTGGTTGACCTTAGGCCTATGTTGACCTTTTGACCTATTGACCTCAAAATATATACTATTTTGTCGGACCACAAACTCCACTATTTGGTGAAGTTTCGTGAAGATCGGTTTAAAATTGTAACCTGTAGGCAAGTATAAGTGAGCGGACACACAAACAAACACACACACACACACACACACACACACACACACACACACACACACACACACACACACACACACACACACACACACACACACACACACACACACACACACACACACACAAACCGGAGTGATCAACAGACTTGTCCAAATTTTTTTTATTTTTTGCCAAGTAACAAACAGACTGAATAACAAACGCAATCGACCAATGTACTTGTAAAATCTTCGATTTCGCAATGAACAAAGAGACAGGGGTGAAAACATAACCTCCATCCACCTTTGGTGGCGGAGGTAATAAGTTCCCTTCAGCAACATTCCATGGCCTATACACTCACCACGACGTGCCATCATTGTTTGCATTTTTATTTCCTTTATAACAACATTCCATGGCTTATGAATATTTCTCACGATGTCCCATCGTACAGTTTGCCTGGCATCGAAATACAGTTCAATAATGCAAAATGGACAATAAATCCCTTTCTGCATTCTACTTTTGCCAAACGATGCTCAATGCCAGACGGTTAAGATATTAGTGATACCTGCAAAAGGTATTTTAGTGCTCGACGACGGTTATAACAACTGTACCACAAAACCCAGATAGACTGTAAGAGATAGAAGGCGTTTGTTATCTCTGGGCAACAAAAAGAGAAACAAGAGGGTAATAAATTACTTCCGCGAGGCTTTAAAAAACTGCAACGTTTTACCGAACCGGTATATTTCAGCCAACGCGTCAACGCCGAAGGTTGCTGCCTGTTGAAAAATATGATTATTGTCAGCAAAAGGCGCAGACAAGTCTTGGAGAAAATTCCATTTCTCAGGCGAGGTTACTCATCCGAGGCAGTGACGTATCACCGAGCAGAAACTGGTATCACCGAGCAGAAACTGGCATCACCGAGCAGAAACTGGTACCATCGAGCAGAAACTGGTACCACTGAGCAGAAACTGGTATCACCGAGCAGAAACTGGTACCACCGAGCAGAAACTGGTATCACCGAGCAGAAACTGGTATCACCGAGCAGAAACTGGTATCACCGAGCAGAAACTGGCATCACCGAGCAGAAACTGGTATCACCGAGCAGAAACTGGTATCACCGAGCAGAAACTGGTATCACCGAGCAGAAACTGGTATCACCGAGCAGAAACTGGTATCACCGAGCAGAAACTGGTATCACCGAGCAGAAACTGGTATCACCGAGCAGAAACTGGTATCACCGAGCAGAAACTGGTATCACCGAGCAGAAACTGGTATCACCGAGCAGAAACTGGTATCACCGAGCAGAAACTGGTATCACCGAGCAGAAACTGGTATCACCGAGCATAAACTGGTAACACCGAGCAGAAACTGGTATGACCGAGCAGAAACTGGTATGACCGAGCAGAAACTGGTATCACCGAGCCGAAACTGGTACCACCGAGCAGAAACTGGTACAACCGAACAGAAACTGGTACAACCGAGCAGAAACTGTTAACACCGAGCAGAAACTGGTATCACTGAGCATAAACTGGTACCACCGAGCAGAAACTGGTACCACCGAACAGAAACTGTTAACACCGAGCAGAAACTGGCATCACCGAGCAGAAACTGGTACCACGGAGCAGAAACTGGTACCACCGAACAGAAACTGTTAACACCGAGTAGAAACTGGCATCACCGAGCAGAAACTGGTATCACCGAGCAGAAACTGGTATCACCGAGCAGAAACTGGTAACACCGAGCAGAAACTGGTATCACCGAGCAGAAACTGGTATCACCGAGCAGAAACTGGTAACACCGAGCAGCTTTTGGGATATCTGGGAGAACAACTGCCGTTCGGCTCAAGATCCTGCGGAGCCATTCGGGTGTGCTGGAACACCCCGTTTAGGTGTACACCCTTCCTGGAAGAAGCACCCGTGGTACTTCTGGCCTCGACTTCAGGGAGAGACTGTTACAACGTGGTCACACAAATCAGCTCATCCGAGAGGTCTTCATTTGCTCGGCCACGCACGGACTCCTCGTCACTGCCTCCTGGAGCGTCACTTTGCTGCTCGACCTCCTGGAACGCGGGCGATACGTGTCCCTTTGGTGCTGGTGGGCTGTTTGCGTTGAGCAGATCAATGGCAGCACATTCCATTTCATCCATGGTGAGATCGCAGGCGGCAGCAAGCTCGTGTTTGGTCACCGATACGAGGTGTGGATCCAAGGCAACATGGTGGAGACCTCGAGCGAGCAAGACCTGGGATGGGAGGATGCATCACTTAGCTGGTTTTTAAAAGCCATCTCTTTTTGCTACATTCGTTTGTCTATTCTACCCTTATATTAGACAATCGAACTCAACCTCTTTCATCAATTGCCACTTCCTGTTGGTGTTCGACCCCCATTACAGCTTCCAGATTGCGTTCCACCTCTCTTTCTTCACCACATCACCTCAACGATCAACCTTGAAATATCTTTTAGAAATAAACATGGAATATCAGTCACTCAATTACTCACTAGCCTATGACACAACCTCATTAATGGTTAAACCTCCCACTTTACATGATGAAAGTAGTTGCCTGCTGATGATTGATCGTTCGAGATGTGGTCACGAGATGTGGTCAGTATCGTGTGATTCCCGAGCATTTAACCCTTTCACAATGAAAACCCAGCTCCATCCAGGTTTGTCATGGAGCAGAAAAGATCTCTTGTTTGAAATGAGATGTTTCACCATCCTTCAATTTGTCATGCAACGTACGGTTTCCATTCCACAAAGAAGCACTTATTGAACTAAAGGAAGAGATTGATCAAGTGTACAAAACAAAATTATTCCTTCATACCTGTCTCGCTTCAGCCTGGTGTTGGCTTAGCGGTTAGGGTGCCGGCTTGGGATCCTAGGATCCTGGGTTCGAATCCCGGTCGATCGCTGAATTGACGCCAGGGCGGTTGACTCAGCCTGGCATCCTTCCGAGGTCGGCAAATTGAGTACCAGCTCACTGGTAATTCCCTGTGTGTTGCAAGAGGCGACTAACAGGGTTGGCGGCAGGAAGGGCATCCGGCCATAAAACATTGCTTCAAAAAGGGGACCACGGTGCCCGAAAAAGGCCAACCCCTGTTCTGTGGGGAAAAATGGCCTTTAAAAGGTGGTTCTTTATACCTGTCTCATTTGGATGCTGTGGAATCCAGAACTCTCAACATTTCCCACAAAGAAGCACAAGCACAATACGTGCTTCTTCTTCTCCTTCTTTCTGGGAGCACACCTGTTTTTTGCTGGGGGGCACAGCTGCGATGCTGATGTACCTCGTGTAGGTTAGAGCAGGAATTTTAAATTTGTTCATGGTGCCCGCGATTCCTCGCCTACTCTTCGCGAAGGACACCATGGGATCTTTCAGGTCCACCAACCGATGCCGGTAGATAGAACGCCCAGTTTAACGTCCATCTGAGGGACGGCACACATTGATGAATCATTGAATCACCCTCCCTGCGAACACCAGTATGACTGGTTGTAGCTGGGTCGGGATTCAAATCCAGAGGAGACAGCTTATAGAGGTGAGTGTGCATACCTCTCGGCTATCCTATCAGTCCACGAGGCCTGCAGACAGGTTGACGCCATCTGGTTTGAAATCGCCTCTACCCGAGTCCAGTTGACTCTGATTTCTCGGCCCTCCAACTCTCAATAGCTGCTTCAGGACTTCCAGCAGCTCCCATGGAGTTGAATTCACCAAAACCCAGGATAACTGTTCATCTCCATGTCTTTGCTCCCCTCTTCTCCCGTTTGTGGATTGGTATTCCTCAGTCTGTCCAATCCCACTCTTCACCTCCCAGGCTTCAAGTTGGCAGTATACCACCATCTTAGATCATCCTCCATCCATACCCATGATCTTTTTTTACTCTCATTAACCTTAACCCTTACTCTCTCCTTCATGTTGCTAATTTGCCTCTCCTCTCTTCTCCACCTGTTCGGTCATCCCTGTACTTGTTGCATCCACGTGTTGTTGCCTTCTACCCTCTGTCTCATTGTTCTTCCATGAGCTGAGATGATTGGGTATCCAAACAATGTGAATATAAATGATATACTTCGTCACTTTCACACTCTGCGACTCTTTTCTTCCTCCATCCGTGAGGGTTCAACAGTGATTTTCAATCCAGAAATACATTAATGATATTATTCATCAGTGTTTATGGCCACCTTTCTATCACTCACTCTGAAACTAGCTCATTCATTCACTCACCGCTTCAACTAGGCTGTCAGCACTTCCGCGGTGCTCCCGGCGGTGCAGATGCGTTGTAGGCCCAGCAAGTAACCCAGAATCAGGGCTGGACCTACTGGATCTTTCCGCCCATTCAAAGTTCCAGGAAGCTCGGTCAGGTGATAGCACATCGATTTCAGGTCCGATACCGCTCTCAGCTCGCTCAATTCGCACGGCGGGCAGACGAGAGGGAGACGCATTCTGTCTTTGCTCAACAGGGGGTGTCTGATGTGAACCAGGCCAGACACGGCCTGACGAACGACGGCCACGGTTGGGATAGGTCTCAATTCTGGCAGCTGTCTGAATCTGCCAGTAATTTGGACGACAGGACAAGGAGATCGTCAAGGGATATTTCGCTGAACAAGTCTAATGTGCAAATCCCATGATCCTGGATGAGAAAAAGACATTTAGACATGAAGTCGAATGTTTACAAAGAGGCAAATGTCCCCATGCTGAACCCACTAAGATTTATTCGAATCAAAAATTGAAACACACGTAACTAATGTTGATGTCTGCTGAAGTCTACAGTTTCCTGTTAGGGGACTTAGTCACTTCTTCTTCAACATCGTTTTACACTAAACCCCATTTTTCTTTTTCTTACATGGTCTCAGGATCTCAGGCTCATGGATAAGTTACCTGACTTGACTTTGGACAAATACAGCTGCTCAATTTGTGGGAAGTTACGCAGAATCCCAGGGCATTCTGGGTACTAGCGACACCATCGTTATGTAACTTTTATCCCTGCACTCAACAATGAAATTAAACAGAAATGTCCTCCTCTGGGTCCTCTCCCCGGATGCCAACCCACAATGTTCTATCCTTTAAATGCTGAGTGACAGCACGTATCATTTTTAAAGTCTTTGGTGTGACTCAACAAGGGGTTGGAATCGAACCACAGTCTCAGAGCAGATCCGATATCCATTATGCCAACGTGTCTAGTTGGGTCTGCAATCAAAATATTATTCACTTTGATTTGGTGGATAACCTGTGGGGGAAGGAGATAACTCATTGGCTCGCTTGCTCACCTCAGAGCTTTCTTGTCCTGGGTTTGATGTGTGCCCTAGGGGGTCAAGGTTTAACTAAAAACTTCCGCTAGAATGATGGAGTGCCAGCAGGAGGTGCTGCATGTCAGAGAACACTCTCAATCTGATAGCCTGCTTTTAGGTCGTGAGCATAAAAGATTCCATCATTTCATTTGGAAAAGGTAAGCCATTTTTCCTGGCATATCTTGGTGAAATTTCCTGTTGGCAGTTATCCTTGTCATTTTTTCCCCACTACGTCCAACTAACAATGGGGTGTGGATAAAGCAAAGGCATGGAAGGCCAAATTGACTTTACCTCAATTACCATGTACTAGCAACGGTACCCGCCCTACGGGCGGGGCTTCAATTGGGAGGCCCAAATGAAAAGGCTAAATATCAGAAATTGAAGGCTTTTTTTTCTTTTAAATGATTTATATAAACATCCGTTAAATCTCGATCGGTGCAGCTGTTTGTGCGGCACCCGGGAAAATAACGTCATGCGGGGGCAAGTGTCAGCAGGATGTGGCAGTGTGGGAGTCCACGTTTCTGATCCTCCTTCATGCCGAAGTAGCCCACCACTTCTCCAAGCATTCCACTCTTCAGATCCGCCATGACAGATTTAAGCTTGGTACTGAAGACTCGTGCAGTTAGTCCTCCCGATGTCGTATGTACTCCCGATACGTGTTTCCTTCATTGTAAAAACTACCAAGTCAACAGTTAAAAGGATTTTGAGCCGATAGGTGTTACGGCCTTGGAAAGATCGATGGAGACAGCGATCTGTGAGCGTATTCACCGCCCAAATAGCGATGTGGAATTCTCTCATGTAGAGATTAAACTCACGTCATTTGAACTTTGGCCGAGGTCATTATTTACTTTTAATGATGTTTATATACGAATGATGTTTAATGATGTTTATATTGGTTTTGGGTCGTCCTTTCCGCATATCTCGTGGGATAGTAAGTTGGAGAGACGGTCGTGGTGGCGGGGTGGGGGGTTGGCATTCTCTCTAGCGGGGATTCAACCCGTGTCCTTATAAAAGGTCTTTGCCCGAGGTCACCGAGTTTGATCAGTGCAGCTGTGCAGCGATCGGTGCAGCCATTTGTGCGGCACCCGGGAAAACAACATCGTCACAATGAGAACGATGAACGTTATGCGAACGCGAATGTTATGCAGGAGTCCAAACCTGAGAATGCTGGAGATTAAAGCTGAAATTGGAAAAACAATATAGCCTATTTTACTCCTGGAGATCCCAGGATTATCCACCCAAAATATCGTTGCGATCGGTTCAGCTGTTTTTACGGGACCTTCGAACAGACAGACAGACAGACGGACATTTGGTGAATTATAATAAGATTATTAAGTTATAGTAAATGGTATTACAGCTGCATTCCATGAGCATCTTTGCCAAATCACCTGGAATGATGCTGGAGATCCAGGAGATGATGGCTGTGCCTCCTCGCTCACCTGCCTGCCGAGGCACCCCATTGCAAAGGAAGCCCTGCGTGCTGTGACACAACCAGCACAGGGATGGTCCGACTACGTTACGTGTTTACAATTGTGTAACAGGAAAAGCACAGCACAACCATTATTATTGGTGCGAGAATGGACGGAGATTCAGGTAGTAACGATGTTGTGAACTTACCGGCGGGTGTCGGAGGTAACAGCCGTTTCCGTGGTTGTGTTTGTACACCGGTCAAGGCTCCCTGTCCACAGGTGGGCTGTTTTTTGGAAGGGGATAGGTGACCTCTTCCTGGCGCCATAAGTGTGCTTTGGTTCTGTATGCAGGTTTGGCTGTGATAGATAAACAATTTATAGAACAATTCGTTATTAAATCTTGATTATAATGTCAGTAAAAATCAGAAGAACATCGTCGCATGGTCTCAGACGAGTGTTAGTTTGGGGGACGTGGGAGGGAACAACACCTTCTGATAGGTAAACAGCGTACCTTGGTTCCACGAAGCTTACACTTTCCTCATCTGCCGTGTATCCTGGTTCATCGTAGAGGCTTCTCTCATCTTCCTCATCATCCTCGTCCAGTGCTTTCTTCCTAATGATGGGACATCTTCTCTGCCCGCACTCCAACCTGCATTGTTTATGGAAAAGTCTGTTTAATTTGTACGTTTCCAAAAGTAAAAAATGCTTTCCAGCCTCCCATTAAAATCAAGTCCATTAAAAAAATTTTTTTTAATGCCTTTGCATAACAAACTAGAATGGTACTTGGTAGAGTGCGTACCTCTGCCAGGCTGAACAGTTTACGTTTTGTATTCCACTGATAGGTCGGATCTGGATTCGGACCTGAACCAACACCTAATTTACCTTATTCTTGTCACCAAACAAACGCATCCACCAAGTTTTGTAATAATCCGTCACAACCTCTGAAATATCCTGCCATGTATCATTTTTGGCCCGTCTCTCAATGGTGAAGAATCACTTTTAAAATTCTAGTATCCGGATCTGGATCTTCACCAAAATTGAAACACTTCATCCTTGTCACACACACAACCTCTCCACCAAGTTTCATCTCAATCCATCCATAACTTTGGCTGTGGAGGTAGCAAGGGTCTCGGCCCCTTCATTCCTCATGCAATGTGAAGAACTTGATAGAAAGAATAGCCTTACGCTAAAAGCAGGTGTCCAACCAGCAACACAGACACCTGGCAAAATGCACCACACTAAACAGAATTTTAGTAAACACAGTATGATCCCAACTCGAACAATCACAATGATTTCAAAATCGTGAGCTTCGTTTACCTTCTACATCTCACGCCTTCTATGTCTCACGTAACTATAGGTAGTAGGTTGTAGACAGCACCCGCAGAGGGTGGTACTACCGTCCTGATTAGGAGCGTTAAAGTGGTGCCTGGAACCATCTTACACTGTCGGGATTGCTCTGGTCAGGATTGCTGTTGTCAGGATTGCTGTTGTCAGGTTTGCTGTTGTCAGGATTGCTGTCGTCAGGATTGCTGTTGTCAGGATTGCTGTTGTCAGGATTGCTGTCGTCAGGATTGCTGTCGTCAGGATTGCTGTCGTCAGGATTGCTGTCGTCAGGATTGCTGTTGTCAGGATTGCTGACTTGTTGTCCACTTGTTGTCAGGATTGCTGTTGTCAGGATTGCTGTTGTCAGGATTGCTGACTTGTTGTCCACTTGTTGTCAGGATTGCTGTTGTCAGGATTGCTGACTTGTTGTCCACTTGTTGTCAGGATTGCTGACTTGTTGTCCACTTGTTGTCAGGATTGCTGTTGTCAGGATTGCTGTTGTCAGGATTGCTGACTTGTTGTCCACTTGTTGTCAGGATTGCTGTTGTCAGGATTGCTGACTTGTTGTCCACTTGTTGTCAGGATTGCTGACTTGTTGTCCACTTGTTGTCAGGATTGCTGTTGTCAGGATTGCTGTTGTCAGGATTGCTGACTTGTTGTCCACTTGTTGTCAGGATTGCTGTTGTCAGGATTGCTGACTTGTTGTCCAGTTGTTGTCAGGATTGCTGTTGTCAGGATTGCTGACTTGTTGTCCACTTGTTGTCAGGATTGCTGACTTGTTGTCAGGATTGCTGACTTGTTGTCCACTTGTTGTCAGGAATGCTGACTTGTTGTCCACTTGTTGTCAGGATTGCTGACTTGTTGTCCACTTGTCAGGATTGCTGACTTGTTGTCCACTTGTTGTCAGGAATGCTGACTTGTTGTCCACTTGTTGTCAGGATTGCTGACTTGTTGTCCACTTGTTGTCAGGATTGCTGATTTGTTGTCCACTTGTTGTCAGGATTGCTGTTGTCAGGATTGCTGACTTGTCCACTTGTTGTCAGGATTGCTGACTTGTTGTCCACTTGTTGTCAGGATTGCTGACGTTGTCCACTTGTTGTCAGGATTGCTGACTTGTTGTCCACTTGTTGTCAGGATTGCTGACTTGTTGTCCACTTGTTGTCAGGATTGCTGACTTGTTGTCCACTTGTTGTCAGGATTGCTGATTTGTTGTCCACTTGTTGTCAGGATTGCTGTTGTCAGGATTGCTGACTTGTCCACTTGTTGTCAGGATTGCTGACTTGTTGTCCACTTGTTGTCAGGATTGCTGACGTTGTCCACTTGTTGTCAGGATTGCTGACTTGTTGTCCACTTGTTGTCAGGATTGCTGACTTGTTGTCCACTTGTTGTCAGGATTGCTGACTTGTTGTCCACTTGTTGTCAGGATTGCTGACTTGTTGTCCACTTGTTGTCAGGATTGCTGTTGTCAGGATTGCTGACTTGTTGTCCACTTGTTGTCAGGATTGCTGTTGTCAGGATTGCTGACTTGTTGTCCATTTGTTGTCAGGATTGCTGACTTGTTGTCCACTTGTTGTCAGGATTGCTGTTGTCAGGATTGCTGACTTGTTGTCCACTTGTACAGGATTGCTGTTGTCAGGATTGCTGACAGGATTGCTGTTGTCAGGATTGATGTTGTCAGGATTGCTGACTTGTTGTCCACCTGTTGTCCACTTGCTGTCAGGATTGCTGACTTGTCCATTTGTTGTCAGCATTGCTGACTTGTTGTCCACTTGTCAGGATTGCTGACTTGTTGTCCACTTGTTGTCAGGATTGCTGACTTTTTGTCCACTTGCTGTCAGGATTGCTGACTTTTTGTCCACTTGCTGTCAGGATTGCTGTTGTCAGGATTGCTGTTGTCAGGATTGTTGACATGTTTTCCACTTGTTGGCAGGATTGCTGTTGTCAGGATTGCTGACTTGTTGTCCACTTGTTGTTAGGATTGCTGTTGTCAGGATTGCTGTTGTCAGGATTGCTGACTTGTTGTCCACTTGTTGTCAGGATTGCTGACTTGTTGTCCACTTGTTGTCAGGATTGCTGACTTGTTGTCCACATGTTGTCAGGATTGCTGACTTGTTGTCCACTTGTTGTCAGGATTGCTGTTGTCAGGATTGCTGACTTGTTGTCCACTTGTTGTCAGGATTGCTGACTTGTTGTCCACTTGTTGTCAGGATTGCTGACTTGTTGTCCACTTGTTGTCAGGATGCTGACTTGTTGTCCACTTGTTGTCAGGATTGCTGTTGTCAGGATTGCTGACTTGTCCACTTGTTGTCAGGATTTCCTGACTTGTTGTCCACTTGTTGTCAGGATTGCTGTTGTCAGGATTGCTGACTTGTTGTCCACTTGTTGTCAGGATTGCTGACTTGTTGTCAACTTGTTGTCAGGATTGCTGTTGTCAGGATTGCTGTTGTCAGGATTGCTGACTTGTTGTCCACTTGTTGTCAGGATTGCTGTTGTCAGGATTGCTGACTTGTTGTCCACTTGTTGTCAGGATTGCTGTTGTCAGGATTGCTGACGTTGTCCACTTGTTGTCAGGATTGCTGTTGTCAGGATTGCTGTTGTCAGGATTGCTGTTGTCAGGATTGCTGACTTGTTGTCCACTTGTTGTCAGGATTGCTGTTATCAGGATTGTTGACTTGTTGTCCACTTGTTGTCAAGATTGCTGACTTGTTGTCCACTTGTTGTCAGGATTGCTGTTGTCAGGATTGCTGACTCGTTGTCCACTTGTTGTTAGGATTGCTGTTGTCAGGATTGCTGTTGTCAGGATTGCTGACTTGTTGTCCACTTGTTGTCCACTTGTTGTCAGGATTGCTGACTTGTTGTCCACTTGCTGTCAGGATTGCTGTTATCAGGATTGCTGTTGTCAGGATTGCTGACTTCTTGTCCACTTGTTGTCAGGATTGCTGACTTGTTTTCCACTTGTTGTCAGGATTGCTGACTTGTTGTCCACTTGTTGTCAGGATTGCTGACTTGTTGTCCACTTGTTGTCAGGATTGCTGACTTGTTGTCCACTTGTTGTCAGGATTGCTGTTGTCAGGATTGCTGTTGTCAGGATTGCTGACTTGTTGTCCACTTGTTGTCAGGATTGCTGACTTGTTGTCCACTTGTTGTCAGGATTGCTGTTGTCAGGATTGCTGTTGTCAGGATTGCTGACTTGTTGTCCACTTGTTGTCAGGATTGCTGTTGTCAGGATTGCTGACTTGTTGTCCACTTGTTGTCAGGATTGCTGTTGTCAGGATTGCTGACTTGTTGTCCACTTGTTGTCAGGATTGCTGTTGTCAGGATTGCTGACTTGTTGTCCACTTGTTGTCAGGATTGCTGTTATCAGGATTGCTGACTTGTTGTCCACTTGTTGTCAGGATTGCTGACTTGTTGTCCACTTGTTGTCCGCGGATGCAATCGAACGCCTATGATCGCACGCGCCTTTTGGCGGGCACCTCACTACACGCCCGGCCGGAGAGGACCACTGACGAGGACGTGGATCCGCCTGCTGAACTCCGGGATGCTCCGGAGGATGACCCTACCCTGACAGCTGCCGTTACGACCAGCAGTCCCAAGGCCTTGCGCGGGGCCGCATGTTTTTTTTGTGGAGGGCCTCGTCATGCCCGAGTCGTGTGTCCGGCACGTGACGCTATTTGCCATTTGTGCTCGCTAAAGGGACATTACGCGAAAGTGTGCAAGAAATCGGCACGCGGCTCGCGGCCCTTCGACTCGCGCAGCCGCGGTCGCGCAGGCGCGGCAACCTTGAACGGGCTTGTAGCAGAACCCACGAGCCCAGCGCCTTACCCGTCTTCGAAGGGGAGGGCCCCTCGCTGCGGCCCGCTGGGCGCTCAGACAACCTTGACTGGCGCCACCGGAAAGCCACCACCGTCTCATTCTCCATCGGGGACAAAGGCCGCGTCCTTGGCCAAACCTCGAGCCACGCAAGGGAAGAAACAGCTTTCGAATACTACGGAAGCCTTTTGTCAAAGCGACCAAACGAAAAAGGCGATTTCGAATACTACTACGGAAGCCTTTTGTCAAAGCGACCAAACGAAAAAGGCGATTTCGAATACTACGGAAGCCTTTTGTCAAAGCGACCAAACGAAAAAGGCGATTTCGGCTACAACGGAAGCCTTTATCTGCCAGGAGTGTCAAAAGGCGATGTCAAATACTACTGAGGCCTTTTCTCATCGGATTTTGAATCGCGAAACACCGGAATGCTGGGGAAAGCCCTCTGATGACGATAATGGATTCCCCATGGTCAACGCAGACTCCGGCCACGATCGCAAAACTGCTGCTGGTGTAGGATCCACCCGCGAGGCTGGTCCGACCCATTCGGGGGGCTCAGTCCCGCTCCCAGCTGCCTCGTCTGGCCTGGCTCAAGCCCTTATTCCCCTTATGGTTGAGGGCCATTGTGTTCAGGCCTTGGTGGACACCGGATCTACGGATAGTTTTATCGACCAGCGACTTGTGCTCAGGCATGGATGGCGGATCGGGCGGTCTACACGACGGATCTTCATGGCATCCCAGGGACTCCGGCTTAGCACAAAAGGGGAATGCCGATTGAAACTAGTGCTAAAGGGACGGGTTTTCCCTGATGTACACCTTACGGTTTTACCCGCATTATGTGCTGATATTCTGCTAGGACACGATTTTCTTAAGCTGCATGGACGTCTGGTAATGGAGTTCGGTGGGCCTGACACTCTTGTTGTGGGGGCGGACGACGCGCTAACGGTGTGCGCCCTAGCGCAAATGGACGTCCGTCCGCTTTCGCTGTTCCCCAATCTAACCTCCGACTGTACCCCTGTCGCGGTAAAATCGAGACGCTACTCCCGCGCGGACATGCAATTCATTGCGGACGAAACGACTCAGCTCTTGAAAGACGGCATCATAGAACCTAGTAGGTCGCCGTGGCGTGCCCAGGTCTTAGTGGTGCGCAGTGAGGCCCATCGCAAACGCATGGTAATCGACTATTCCCAAACGATTAACCGCTTTACACAGCTGGATGCCTACCCCCTTCCGGGGATGGACGCGCTAGTGCAACAGGTGTCCCAGTATTCGGTCTATAGTACTCTCGATCTCCGTAGTGCGTACCACCAGATCCCTATCTCTAGGGCGGATCGTATCTATACCGCTTTCGAGTCGGGGCAGCGGTTGTACCAATTTACACGATTGCCCTTTGGGGTGACGAACGGGGTCGCTTGTTTCCAGAGGGCCATGGATGACCTCGTTGCGCGGGAGCACTTAACCGATGTTTTCGTCTACCTCGATAACCTTACGGTTTGTGGATATGACCAAGGGCACCATGACGCTAATCTGAAGCGCTTCCTTGAGGTCGCGCAACGGTATCACTTAACTATGAACGAGGATAAGTGCCGATACTCCCTACGCACCATAGATCTTCTGGGGTACACCGTGACCCATGGCTCTGTCTCTCCGGATAAGGAACGTCTGCGACCTTTGCTCGACATGGCCCCTCCCTGCGATCGGGCTTCCCTGAAACGCGCCCTTGGGCTGTTCGCCCATTACTCCAAATGGGTGCAAAATTTCTCCGCGAAACTTCGCCCCCTTGTGGCCTGCGACACCTTTCCCCTGAGTTCGGCCGCATTGACGGCCTTTGAAGGACTTAAGACCGACATCGCCCGAGCCGCCGTAGCAACCATTGACGAGAGCGGCTCGTTCGTCCTCGAAAGTGACGCCTCGGATCAGGCCATCGCGGCGACCCTCTCCCAAGGGGGACGTCCCGTGGCTTTCTTTTCACGGACTCTTACCTCCGCTGAGCGGCGGCACTCGTCCGTTGAAAAGGAAGCGTATGCGATCGTCGAGTCTATTCGGCGATGGCGCCCGTACCTACTCGGGCGGAGCTTCCAAATCATCACGGACCAGCAAAGCGTTGCGTTCATGTACGACACCTTACACGCCCAGCGCATTAAGAACGAGAAAATCACTCGCTGGCGTATCGAACTCGCCGACTTCTGTTACACCATCAAATATCGCCCAGGGAAGGATAACCAGGCCGCCGATGCCTTATCGCGCCCCACTACATGTGCTGGTATCACCTCGTTGGAGGGCCTACGGGTGCTGCATGCTACTGCGGGCCATCCCGGCGTAACGCGTTTCGCTCATTTCGTGCGGAGTGGGAATCTCCCTTACTCGATTGACGATATCCGCCGTATCTGTCGCGACTGCGCTATCTGCGCGGAAATCAAACCGCGTTTCTATAACCCCCCTATGGGGACTCTGGTGAAGGCTACACGCCCGTGGGAACGCTTGGCGATGGATTTCAAGGGCCCTTTGCCGGTGTCGAGCGGCTCTCGCTATCTGCTCACTATCGTTGATGAGTACTCACGATTCCCCTTTGCTTATATGTGCGCGGACATGACTGCTGCCACGGTGATGCGTTGCTTACAGAACTTGTTCTCAATGTTCGGTTACCCGGCCTATGTCCATACCGACCGGGGTGCAGTCTTCTTGTCTCAGGAGGTGCGCGGCTATCTGCTCCAAAACAACGTTGCGTCTAGTTACACCACGCCGTATAGACCCCAGGCTAATGGGCAGATCGAACGCTTCAACGGGATTATCTGGAGGGCCGTCATGCTCCATCTCCGGACCCACGGCCGGGGCCTCGATAAATGGGCTTGGTCGCTACCTGCGGCGTTGAACTCAATCCGGGCACTCCTGAGTACGGCAACTAACCAAACTCCCCACGAGCGTCTTTTCCACCACCCCAGGAGCTCGGGGTGTATACGGTCTTTGCCCAGTTGGCTCGCTGGGCCCGGGCCGGCCTACCTTAAACGGGCAGTTCGCGCGAGCAAGTACGACCCCCTTGTGGACAAAGTGCAGATTCTCCAGGCTAATCCTGAGCATGCTCGTGTGATGACGTCTGATGGTCGTGAGACTACTGTCTCCGTTCGTCATCTTGCCCCTTGCGGGGTCGACGACCTTAGTAGGGAATCGGACGAACCAGTCGAACCCGTCTATGAGACTATGACCTCTCCCGACGCTCCCATCGCCGACAGTCCACCGACCCTCCCCCCGTCGAGACTGCCCGGGTCCGACGACTTGGCGTTACCCCCTTCATCACCCGACCCTGTTGACGCCTCTGACACCGGGGATACAGGGTTACGAGACGCCGTACCCGGGGAATTTCGAACGCGTGCTGGCAGAGAAATTCGCCGCCCGGCCCGCTACGGTTGGGCCGACTAATACTCCGCGCCCATGCTGACGCTCACTCGCTTTTAGCCACGCGGCCGTATAATTCTGACGGGGGGTGAATGTAGTGAAATCGTATCCGTACTGAACCCGGGTGGGGATGCTCGCTGCTCGCTGTCATTGTTGTCCCCACTAGGGGCGTGACTATAAGACCCGTTGCTGTGTCAGTGCTCCGAGACTTCTCCCTTGTGACATGTTACATCGGTAGCCTCGTTAATGGTACGCCTTTATAGAATATCTAGCTTGCTTGCATTGACTGATATGAATGGCTTTATGAGATGTCGCATCGTATGCTTATTGTGTATTTCTACTTACAGGAATGATGTGATGATCTAAATGCAATTAAACCAAACCGTTGGACTAAAAGTTGTGCGGACCTGAATGGTTTTCCACAACAGTCAGGATTGCTGACTTGTTGTCCACTTGTTGTCAGGATTGCTGACTTGTTGTCCACTTGTTGTCAGGATTGCTGACTTGTTGTCCACTTGTTGTCAGGATTGCTGACTTGTTGTCCACTTTCAGGATTGCTGACTTGTTGTCCACTTGTTGTCAGGATTGCTGTTGTCAGGATTGCTGTTGTCAGGATTGCTGACTTGTTGTCCACTTGTTGTCAGGATTGTTGACTTGTTGTCCACTTGTTGTCAGGATTGCTGTTGTCAGGATTGCTGTTGTCAGGATTGCTGACTTGTTGTCCACTTGTTGTCAGGATTACTGTTGTCAGGATTGCTGACTTGTTGTCCACTTGTTGTCAGGATTGCTGTTGTCAGGATTGCTGACTTGTTGTCCACTTGTTGTCAGGATTGCTGTTGTCAGGATTGCTGACTTGTTGTCCACTTGTTGTCAGGATTGCTGACTTGTTGTCCACTTGTTGTCAGGATTGCTGACTTGTCCACTTGTTGTCAGGATTGCTGACTTGTTGTCCACTTGTTGTCAGGATTGCTGACTTGTCGTCCACTTGTTGTCAGGATTGCTGACTTGTTGTCCACTTGTTGTCAGGATTGCTGACTTGTTGTGCACTTGTTGTCAGGATTGCTGACTTGTTGTCCACTTGTTGTCAGGATTGCTGACTTGTTGTCCACTTGTTGTCAGGATTGCTGACTTGTTGTCCATTTGTTGTCAGGATTGCTGTTGTCAGGATTGCTGACTTGTTGTCCATTTGTTGTCAGGATTGCTGACTTGTTGTCCACTTGTTGTCAGGATTGCTGACTTGTTGTCCACTTGTTGTCAGGATTGCTGTTGTCAGGATTGCTGACTTGTTGTCCACTTGTTGTCAGGATTGCTGTTGTCAGGATTGCTGACTTGTTGTCCACTTGTTGTCAGGATTGCTGACTTGTTGTCCACTTGTTGTCAGGATTGCTGACTTGTTGTCCACTTGTTGTCAGGATTGCTGTTGTCAGGATTGCTGACTTGTTGTCCATTTGTTGTCAGGATTGCTGTTGTCAGGATTGCTGACTTGTTGTCCACTTGTTGTCAGGATTGCTGACTTGTTGTCCACTTGTTGTCAGGATTGCTGACTTGTTGTCCACTTGTTGTCAGGATTGCTGACTTGTCGTCCACTTGTCAGGATTGCTGACTTGTTGTCCACTTGTTGTCAGGATTGCTGACTTGTTGTCCACTTGTTGTCAGGATTGCTGACTTGTTGTCCACTTGTTGTCAGGATTTGCTGTTGTCAGGATTGCTGACTTGTTGTCCACTTGTTGTCAGGATTGCTGTTGTCAGGATTGCTGACTTGTTGTCCATTTGTTGTCAGGATTGCTGACTTGTTGTCCACTTGTTGTCAGGATTGCTGACTTGTTGTCCACTTGTTGTCAGGATTGCTGACGTTGTCCACTTGTTGTCAGGATTGTCTTGTTGTCCACTTGTTGTCAGGATTGCTGACTTGTTGTCCACTTGTTGTCAGGATTGCTGACTTGTTGTCCACTTGTTGTCAGGATTGCTGACTTGTTGTCCACTTGTTGTCAGGATTGCTGTTGTCAGGATTGCTGACTTGTTGTCCACTTGTTGTCAGGATTGCTGTTGTCAGGATTGCTGACTTGTTGTCCATTTGTTGTCAGGATTGCTGACTTGTTGTCCACTTGTTGTCAGGATTGCTGTTGTCAGGATTGCTGACTTGTTGTCCATTTGTTGTCAGGATTGCTGACTTGTTGTCCACTTGTTGTCAGGATTGCTGGGCTTACTTTCTGTCTCACTCAAACTATATCTACCTGGCTAACTTTGATCTCTCTTTGTCACAAACAAACACCATAAACTTTTCCTAAATACACTTTTCTTCTCTTTTATTTAAGGCCGAGCTTCGATGAGGACTATAGTCCGTGCCAGGAGCCTTCAACATAAAAAAATAAATAAATAAATAACGTAATAGGTAGAAGCACACCAAAACGAATCTTCTCAATTCTCATGCTCAGTTTTGGATCCGCACTATCGTTTGTGCAAAAGGCCGGTGCTTCCGTTGTGTTTTTGTAGGAAAAGCACAAAAGATTAGAGTGTTTGAAACATGACAAAAGACAAAGCAACCCATAAGGCATCACCCAAAGCTTCAGGGCCGGAACAAAATTGCCATTTGATTCGGGATAATAGCCAAGGATTCTCATTAGCACAGTCCCAGCCACCGGCAAGCTGAATGATTAAGCATTGAAAAGGACCCCGGGCCCTCTGGCCTCCTCTTTTATTTTTAAACAAAACATTCTCTGAAAATCCTCAGCACGGCGATGAACGACAAAATGTGCAGAATGATCAAATCAAGGATAAAATGGCGAGGACGACGACACGCAGGGGAAAGTTTGTGTTCTCAAGGACGTGAATCATGATGGAATGATTTAACAATAGCTGAGACCTTGGAGAGAGTGATACAACAAGGCCTAACAATACATCAGCTTTCAGGAGCCAGTAGGGTTTCAGGAGCCAGTAGGGTTTCAGGAGCCAGTAGGGTTTCAGGAGCCAGTAGGGCTTCAGGAGCCAGTAGGGTTTCAGGAGCCAGTAGGGTTTCAGGAACCAGTAGGGTTTCAGGAGCCAGTAGGGTTTCAGGAGCCAGTAGGGTTTCAGGAGCCAGTAGGGCTTCAGGAGCCAGTAGGGTTTCAGGAGCCAGTAGGGTTTCAGGAGCCAGTAGGGCTTCAGGAGCCAGTAGGGTTTCAGGAGCCAGTAGGGCTTCAGGAGCCAGTAGGGTTTCAGGAGCCAGTAGGGTTTCAGGAGCCAGTAGGGTTTCAGGAGCCAGTAGGGTTTCAGGAGCCAGTAGGGCTTCAGGAGCCAGTAGGGTTTCAGGAGCCAGTAGGGCTTCAGGAGCCAGTAGGGTTTCAGGAGCCAGTAGGGTTTCAGGAGCCAGTAGGGCTTCAGGAGCCAGTAGGGTTTCAGGAGCCAGTAGGGCTTCAGGAGGCAGTAGGGCTTCAGGAGCCAGTAGGGTTTCAGGAGCCAGTAGGGCTTCAGGAGCCAGTAGGGTTTCAGGAGCCAGTAGGGCTTCAGGAGCCAGTAGGCTTTCAGGAGCCAGTAGGGTTTCAGGAGCCAGTAGGGCTTCAGGAGCCAGTAGGCTTTCAGGAGCCAGTAGGGTTTCAGGAGGCAGTAGGGTTTCAGGAGGCAGTAGGGTTTCAGGAGCCAGTAGGGTTTCAGGAGCCAGTAGGGCTTCAGGAGCCAGTAGGGTTTCAGGAGCCAGTAGGGCTTCAGGAGCCAGTAGGCTTTCAGGAGCCAGTAGGGTTTCAGGAGCCAGTAGGGCTTCAGGAGCCAGTAGGCTTTCAGGAGCCAGTAGGGTTTCAGGAGGCAGTAGGGTTTCAGGAGCCAGTAGGGCTTCAGGAGCCAGTAGGCTTTCAGGAGCCAGTAGGGTTTCAGGAGGCAGTAGGGTTTCAGGAGGCAGTAGGGTTTCAGGAGCCAGTAGGGTTTCAGGAGCCAGTAGGGCTTCAGGAGCCAGTAGGGTTTCAGGAGCCAGTAGGGCTTCAGGAGCCAGTAGGCTTTCAGGAGCCAGTAGGGTTTCAGGAGGCAGTAGGGTTTCAGGAGCCAGTAGGGTTTCAGGAGCCAGTAGGGTTTCAGGAGCCAGTAGGGTTTCAGGAGCCAGTAGGGCTTCAGGAGCCAGTAGGCTTTCAGGAGCCAGTAGGGTTTCAGGAGGCAGTAGGGTTTCAGGAGCCAGTAGGGTTTCAGGAGCCAGTAGGGTTTCAGGAGCCAGTAGGGTTTCAGGAGCCTAATAAGTTTTTTAACTTCATCAAGAGTTACAGCTTCACTTGTGAAAGATCACGTGATCATTTACGGGCACAAGAGAAGAATTTGATTTGATTACATTTTTTTAAAATCGTGATAATTTCTACTTTTTTACAGCAATTAAAACAGAATTCTTCTCAAAATGAGATTTTATTCTCTAAAATATAAATAAAACGGTTCAACACTGAAACTGAACACTAAGTATAATCATATGATTTGTATACGAGTGACGTTCAACAAGTTTGACGAATGAGCTGTCTCGCAATAATCAAAGAGATGCAAAAGTTTTTTTTTTCCAGGAATAGATAATTAGTCAAAATATAATCCTCTCACCAATTATATATGGGCTGGCCTTCGAGTTGCCTAGTCTGGGTTATTTTTGTTTTGTATACAAGGTCGAGGCTCATGTAAGAGCTAACATTAATCACAAAAAAAACGGACACATAAAACATATAATAAAGGGAGAGGCAGACAAGATGGGGAGAGAGGTGGAAGCACACAAACACAACATTTGAGAGCAGGGACATCGGGAGATCTGTGGGAGGGAGGGGGTTTGGGGGTAGGAGGGATGGGAGGGGGGAGGAGGGATGGGAGTGGGGGGGGGGGGTGGGAGAGGTTATAAAACACATGGACACTGCTAGGACTTCCAGGAAGGAAGTTGGTATTTCAAAAAAGGGAATCTGGGGTGAATTAACGAGGGTAGAAAAGATCAAGGTTTTGGATGGGGGAAGATAAGAGATGGCGGTGAACAGCTGTTTTAAAGACCTGGAGGGTGGAGTGGGATTGAAGAGAGTGAGGGAGTTTGTTCCAGAGGTGGGAGTAAAGAGGAAGGAGGCTTCGAGGAGGAGAAAGAGGGTTTAAAGAGGATTCGAACCTCGGTCCAGCTATATACTCCAACCTGGTGTTTCAGGGGCAGAGCGATATATCGATGTGTGCCATCCTTCGAAGGAACCGCCTGCCAGAACTGGTCATTCATTGTTGGATGTTATAGATCCCTCAGAGTCCTTCGTGGACCAGGTGAGTTATCGCCTGCACCTTGAAACAAATTACAAATTCCTGCCCAAATCACCTCCAGTTAAGTATCCTGTGATGGAGTGCCAACCCATTCCAGGTTGCATGGTTTTAGCCTTGAAACGTTTCTCTACTTGCCATGAACACCCCCAAGGTGCTGCCAAGAGTGATTAACCTCTTAAATTGTTTTTAATGAGGGTCTCCACTCTCCATTATTATTACCTCCGCCACCAAAGGTGGATGGAGGTTATGTTTTCACCCCTATCTGTCTGTCTGTTTGTTTGTGAACAGGATATCTCAAAAAGTTGTGGACGGATTTGGACGAAACGTGGTGGACCGGTTGGGTGTGCGACAAAGCCGATTCGATTCGATTTTCGTGAAGATCTGAACATGGATTCGGAAATGAGAATTATTTAATTCTTTAAGTGATTCTTCACCATTGGGAGATGGGACCAAAAACGATACTTAGCGGGATATCTCAAAAAGTTGTGGATGGATTCGGACGAAACTTGTTGGACCAGTTGGGTGTGCGACAAAGCCGATTCGATTCGATTTTGCTGAAGATCCGGATCCGGATCCAGCTAGTATAATTTTTAAAGCGATTCTTCACCATTGAGTGATATGGCCAAAACGAGGGGTAGATCAGGGTATGAAAGACTGGACCGATGGTGATTCCTGTGATTGGTTTTGATTAAATGTGATTCTGTATTGCGATTTTCTGGTCTACTCTGAGATACAAAACGTAAACTGTTCACCAGGCGGAGGTGTGCTCTCTACTAAGTGCCGTTCTAGTTATTAATCTACCATATAAAACACCGTGTGTGTGTGTGTGTGTGTGTGTGTGTGTGTGTGTGTGTGTGTGTGTGTGTGTGTGTGTGTGTGTGTGTGTGTGTGTGTGTGTCTGTCTGTCCCCTTTCATAAGAGTAGGTTTTAAAGGCTTTCAGTAGTTCTTTAGGAGGGATTTGAGTGGGTGCTTTAAATGGGCAATCTTTGAACATGAATGTGTGTCCACCGGTTGAAGGACCCAAAAGCCCCCGAAGACCCAAAAGTCTCTGAAAACCCAAAATACCCCGAAGACCCTTAACGACCCCACGAAAACAAACAATCCAAAACACCAAAAAGACCCCAAAGACCCTGAGGATCCAGTGGAACCCAAAGACCCAAATTACCCCAAAGACCCAAAATACATCAAATACCCTTAAAGACCAAAAAGACAACAAAGACCCAAAACACCCCAAAGACCCTTAAATATCCCAAAAGACCCCAAAGACCCTTAAATATCCAGAAGACCCAAAAGACCCCAAATACCCCAAATACCCCAAAGACCACAAGACCCTTAAAGACCCAAAATACAACAAAAACCCAAAGGGCCATGAAGACCCAAAATTCCCCAAAGACCCATAAAGACACCAAAGACCCAAAACACTGAAAAGACCCCAAGACCCTTAATGACCCAAAAGACCACGAAGACCCAAAAGACCCAAAATATCCCAAAGACCCTGAAGACCCAAAATACCCCAAAGACCCTTAAATACCCAGAATACCTAAAAGACCCTGAAGACTAAAAATACCCTGAAGACCCAAAAGACCCACAAGACCCTTAAATACCTCAAGAACCCCAAATATCCCAAAGGCCCTGAAAGACCGAAAAGACCCAAAAACCCCCAAAAAACCAAAGACACTAAATACCCCAAAGACACAAATACATCAAACACCCAAAATACCGAAAAGACCATGAAGACCCCAGAGACCTAAAATATCCCAAAGACCCTTGAAGACCCAAAACACCCCAAAGACCAAAAAAAAAATCGAAAAGACCAAAAAGTCTATGAAAACCCAAAATACAACGAATACCCTTAACAACCCCACAGAACCATACAATTCAAAACACCAAAAAGACCCCAAAGACCCTGAGGACCCAGTGGAACCCAAAGACCCAAATTACCCCAAAAACCCAAAATACTCCAAATACCTAGATGACTGAAAAGACCCAAGGACCCCAAAGATCCAGAGGACCCAAAAGACTCAAATGACCCAAAAGACCCCGAGGACCCAAATGACCCAGAGGACTCAAAAGATCCAAAATATCCCAATGATGCAAAAGAGCTTGAACACCCAAAAGTCCCAAATGAACCGGAGGACCCAAAATACCCTGAGGACTCTGAAGACCCAAAAGAAAAGTAATTATGTCTCTTACATTGGAATTGTAGACGGTGGCTTGCAAACCGAGCCTCAAGGTCGGTGTACGGAAGCGTTTTTAAAAAAATCACAATAAATACAAGGCACAAGGAGGTGACATTCGCTGAGCATGATGTGCAAAGTGCGCAGAGTAAACCGAGTGTTCATTTACGTCTGTAGGATATCGAATAAATAAAGAAGATATAAGCACACCTGACACTAGGCCCAGGCTTCAGACTTTGGCACGCTCACGTGACTGCATTGCCAAATAAACTGTTCCACCCGTTATTTTTGACGGGCTTTATACTATCTTAGTTATAAATAGTGCACTTGCGTACCGAAGAGGTGGATATCCCACTCTCTCTTTATTTACTAGCATGGGTACCAGGCATTGCCCGGTGCTGTTCTAATTCTGTTGACATTTTAAAGAGATCAATGTTTTTTTCTATTTTTTTGTGTGAATATGTTTTTGAATATTTTTGAATATGTTTGGAGTTTGCTATGAATGTCCCTTGACAGCATAATAGTCATTAAATGCTAAGGTTTTTTGGTGAAGTAAATCGACGGAAAGGTAGTTGTACATTGGACGGAATTGACTGAATAGCTTGTGGATATATATATATATATATATGTATATATATATATATATATATATATATATATATATATATATATATATATATATATATATATATATATATATATACAGTCGTGACTAAAAATATTGGCACCCTTGCACTTTTTTCAAATAATGCACCATTTCTTCCAGAAAATTGTTGAAATAAAAAAATATTTTGGTATCCACAGATGTATTTCTTTGGTTTGCAGTGGAACAAAACAAAAAGAGCTGAAAAAATTACTCAATCTAAGCTTATTCCACACAGAAATCCTAAAATGACCCCGGATAATAATATTGGCACCTTTTAGAACTTGTTAGAAATAATTAGATTTCAAGCAGGTGATTCTCCTTTACTTTGGAATTGAACTCACCTGCGGTGAGTTGCAGGTGCCTGCAATATAAAAATCACTAATTCAACCAGTTCGAATAGAGAAAAAGAGTCATTCTGCTGTTCTGTGTCATTGTGTGTACCTCAATGAGCATGGAGAAAAGAAAGAAAACCAGAGAATTGTCTGAGAAGGTCAGACAGAAGATTGTAGCCAAGCATGGACAATCTGAAGGCTACAGGTCCATCTCCAGAGACTTTAATGTTCCTGTGTCCACCATACGCAATGTTATCAGGAAGTTTAAGGCCAATGGCACTGTAGCCAACCTCCCTGGACGTGGCCGCAATAGAAAACTTCATCGAAGATTGCAGCGAAGGATTGTTTGAATGGTGGAGAAAGCACCTCAATCAACTGCCAAACAGATTCAAGCTGACCTTCAGACATAACGTATGATAGTTTCAACTTGCACAATCCATCGCCAACTCAATGAAAAGGGCTTCTATGGTATGAGACCCAGGAGGACCCACTGCTAAGAAAGTCCGACTGTAGTTTGCCAAAACACACCTGAACAAGCCAAAATCCTTCTGGGAGAATGTCCTGTGGACAGATGAGACCAAATTAGAGCTTTTTGGTGAAGCACATCATCTCTATGTTTACAGAAAACATAATGAAGCCTTCAAAGAAAAGAACACCTTCCCTGCAGTCAAACATGGAGGAGGTTCAGTGATGTTTAGGGGTTGCTGTGCTGCCTCTGGCACTGGGTGTCTTTAATATGTGCATGGCATCATTAAATCAGGAGATTACCAAGGCATTTTGGAGCGCAATGTTCAACCCGTGTGTCAGAAAGCTGGGTCTCCGTCGATGGTCATGGGTGTTGCAGCAGGACAATAACCCTAAACACACTACAAAAACCACCCAGGAATGGTTCAAGACAAAATGCTGGACTGTTCTGAGGTGGCCATCAATGAGTCCAGTCTAAATCCCATTGAACAGTGAACACCTGTGGGGAGATCTGAAAACAGCAGTTGGGAGAAGGCACCTTTCAAATCTGTGAGAACTGGAGCAGTTTGCACAAGAAGAGAGGGTGAAACTGCCAGTAGAGAAGTGTAGGAAGCTCATTCATGGCTACAGGAAGCGCTTGACTGCAGTTATTTTGTCCAAAGGACATGCTACCAAATATTAAGTATAGGGTGTCAATAATTTTGTCAATGCCATTTCTTTTTATTTTCTGATTTAAAAGGATATATTGAGTTCTGACTCAAAAACAACGGTTCTGCAATATTAACAGTGAAATAAGGAATTGTGGACACCAAATACTTTTGTCAATTTCAACTTATTTTTAGAGAAAATTGTGAGTTATTCGAAAAAAATGCAAGGGTGCCAATATTTTTGGCCATGACTGTATATATATGTGTATATATATATACATATATATATATATATATATATATATATATATATATATATATGTATATATATATATTGTTGCGGTTTTAGAACCCACACTTGTGTAAATAATTACTTGTAAATATCCCATTATTAAAAGGTTGAAGGTTGCACCCCTAGTTAGTCCACAAGCAACAGGTAGGCCACCATAGGAACTTAGTTATTTCATTATTATGTGTTTTAGATAAGGCCGTGTTTCCAATCGTTGAATCTGCGTTGCATCAATTAAATAAGAGTAGGTCCCCAATCCAATTCCGGCCATTTTGCCAACCTCTCTCTCCCAGCGACGCCATTACGCGCCTCTGCCAGCAGCAGCCGCCTTAGCGTTCGTTCAAGCCGCCATTAACCATGCGGTCAGGCCAGAGGAAAAGGGGGGCGGAACGCCAAGAACAAGGTGTGGCCTGTCAACCAGCCGTCAAAGGCGTGGCCGGTAAGCCCTCACCAGCCAACCAGGGCTGAGGGAATATCACCGACGGGCATGGCTTTATGAAGCGCGGAGTGATCTTGGCTCACATGATATAAGCGCGAATGAAAAGCCCTTTCACAGGACTGGTGGGAGAGCGTGCATTGTAACGGACTTCTTGTTGGAGGACTTCTTTCGGAGGACTTACGTGGTGTTGGAGGCGCGCACATTTGCAAAGAACTTGTACGGACTTGTTGGAGGCGCGCGCATTGAAAGGACTTTGAGAGGGAGAGCATTTGGCGCGAACGTACAGTTATTACGTACGAAGCATCCCAGTCCCCCCGCTATATGTAAGGTCCGCTCGTGTTGAACGATACGCAGAGCTGCCTGCCGGGTTTCGCGCACTGGACTGGAGTGGACCGGAGCCTGGACCCCATCGCCTGGACCATCTACCTGGACCTTCCACCCTACCAGCTACAATACCCATGTGAGTGTGTCTGTTTGTCTGGGGTAATAAGTTAAGACTGTTTTTAAGACTGCCCTGTGTCCTGCTTCTTCTTCTTCCTGTACATCCTTTCGTTTCCTCTTCTCTTAAATATTTGTTAATAAACCATCTTTGTTCTTCCTACCTTCTGGTTTCCTCTAATCCGATCGCATCCGTCCTTTCTCTCAATTGAGTACCTATGGCACGATTAGGAACAGCTACGATCAGGTTTAGTCTTTGTTAATAGCTCGGATCGCGGATTGCCAACCGCTCGGCATTATCCATCATATCCGTGGTTCGAGCGGGAGTTATTTCCCTGCTTTACCGTCGGGTTAGTAAGTAGGTATTTGGGACGACCTTGACCAATGACCCTAGCTAATACCGACCGGAAGGAGCGTTATAACTTCCCAGGACTTGGGAGGCCAGCTAAAAGGACAAGGGGATTAACCCCCCCTTGATAAGGGGAGAGCCGACCCCCGAGATCCGTAACAATTTTTTTTTTTTTTTTTGGATACTGAATCGAGGCTCGTGAAAGAGCTAACATTTATTTCACAAACAAATCAACCAGACAAACAAAATATACAAAAAGAGGGAGCGGAAGACAAGATGGGGAGAGAAGGGGAAGCACACAACCACAACATTTGAGAGCAGGGAGAAGTGTGGGAGGGAGAGGGCTTGGGGGGAGGAGGCGTGGGAAGGGGGGGGGGGGGAAGAGGTATAAAACACAAGGGGACCGAAATTAGCGGGAGTAGAAAAGATCAAGGTTTTGGATGGGGGAGGATAAGAGATGGTGGTGAACAGCTGTTTTAAAGACCTGGAGGGTGGAGTGGGATTGAAGAGAGTGAGGGAGTTTGTTCCAGAGGCAGGAGAAAAGAGGAATGAAGGAGTGAAGGTGAGCAGAAAGTCTTGATTTTGGCAGTTTAACCATAAGAGGCTTGCAGGCAGATCTTGTGTGACCTGTAGGAATATTTGGGGGACAGAGCCCAGAGAGAGCTGGGGGGGCAAGGCCAGAGAGGAGTCGGTAGAATACGGAAAGACCACCAACCTGCCTGCGGTGAGTGAGTGAAAGGCCCTTGGAGTTAGCTTCATCGCAGGAGATTCCAATGATTCTGAACGCTTTGGTTTCAACAGCGTGAAGACGAGCTAGATGTGAGGCAGGAGCACCAGACCAGAGGGGAGAGCAGTATTCCATAGAGCTGCGGATGAAAGCCTTGTATGTGGTGAGGAGCTCAGGTGTGCCAAGGAAGGACTTCGCACGACGGAGGATGCCCAGTCGGCGACTGGCTTTGGAGGCCAGCTTTGAAATGTGGTTTTCCCAGGAAAGATCATGGCAAATAGTGAGACCCAAAAGCTTGAGTGACAGAACTTCTTGGAGAGGATTATTCAGAAAGTGGATGGGAGGGTTGTCCAGTCGGTCTTTTCGGAGAGACATCGTAAGAGTGTGAGATTTATCAGGATTTAAAGACATATTCCATTTGTTTGCCCAGTCTGTGATTTTGTCCAGGTCTGCAGAGAGTGAGGAGGCTGCAGACTGCCGATCTGAGGGATGAGGAATGGAGCGACAGAGAGTAGAGTCGTCAGCAAAGAGATAGAGAGGATTTTCAAGAGAGTCAGAGAGATCATTGATGAAGACCAGAAAAAGCACAGGGCCCAGAACACTGCCTTGTGGAACTCCAGCCTGAACAGGAAGAGGAGATGAGAGAAACCCATTCAGGGCCACACGTTGACTACGACCAGAGAGGAAGTCCGCCAGCCATGCATGGAGATTTCCATGGATACCAAAGGAGGAGAGTTTGGTGAGCAGAGCAGGGTGCCAGACCGTATCGAAGGCACGTGAAATGTCAAGGGAGCCAGCTCTAATTTCCTGTTTGGCGTTGAGGACATCCATCCATTGTTGAGAAAGCAGAAGCAGCATGTCCAGAGTAGAGTGACCAGGTCTGAAACCAAATTGATGATCAGAGATCAAGCCATTGGAGAAGAGGAAAGATTTCATATCTGAAGCAATGATGGATTCCATGACTTTGCTGATAATTGGGAGAAGGCTGATTGGTCTGTAGTTGCTAGGATCTGTTTTTGCACCTTTTTTGTGCAAAGCGGTGATGTTGGCTGATTTCCAAGCAGATGGCAGATGACCTTGAGCAAAAGAGAGGGTGAAGAGAACAGAAAGAGGGAGTGAAAGAGCGGAAGAACATGATTTTAGGACCCGTGGGCTGATGCCGTCAGGTCCAGTTGCAGAATCCGAGTCGAGGGTTGACAGAAACTTTTCCACCTTGTCAGGAGGAAAGGACACAGAGTCCAGGAGCAGCTGGGTACGACTGGGTACAGTGGGTACAGAGAGGGATGGGTTTGGGACACAAGATTTAGAGGCAAACACAGAGTTGAGGCATTCAGCTTTTTCACGTGCGGAGTCAGCCGTTAAGCCGTTTGAGGTGAGGGAGGGGATGGAGGGGGAACAAACACCAGAAACAGATTTGACCAGACGCCACCAGGATTTGGAAGAGGGAGACAGATAAGAGAGTTCGGTCTTGAGAACGGTGAGATATTGTTTCCTGGCTCTCCTGAGGGTGGACACACACTTGTTTCGGGCTTTGTGAAAGGAAATGAGATTTCCTTCCGTTGGATTTGCTTTCCAGGAGACGAAAGCAAGTTGTTTCAGGGCAACAGCCTCACCACAAGATTCCGTGTACCATGGAGCGAAGCGAAGGGTGGGAGCGAAGGGGAAGCCGTAGCCAAAGGTATTCCTGGGGGTGAGGTGGAGAGAGGGCAGTGGAGGGCGAGTGAGGAAGAGAGTTTTTTATAAATATAGCAACCCCACCTCCAGGACGAGGCTCAGGTCTATCATACCGGAGGAGGGAGTAACCTGGGAGAGATACCAAGGCATCAGAGACATCATGAAGGAGGAAAGTTTCTGTTGAGCAGATCACGTCTGGTTTGACAGAAGCAACCTGTATGGAGAGATCAGTCAAGTTTGAGCGAAGGCCCCGGATGTTTGAGGTCCATACCGTTAATGAAGAGGAAGGGGGAGCATCGGGTACAGAACAGGGGGGGGGAGGGGTAGGGTAAGATGTGGAAGAGGAGGAAGAGGTAGGGAGAGCTGTTGAAGGTGTGTCAGAGATTTCAGAGATTTCAGAATAGCTTGGAGAAAGGGAAGAATGGGGCGGACAAAAGGTTTGATGGAGATTGGGTGAGGCACAGTGAGGTGTTATTTGAGGAGGGGGAAGAGCGAGGCAGAAGGTTGGGGGAGATGAAGGTGAAAGTTGGAAGGGGGAAGAAGCAGGGAGGATGCTTTGAGGAGGAGGGGTGAGAGGGGAGTCTAGGAGGGGAGGAGCGAGGGAGAGTCTCGGAGGGGAGGGGTGTGGGGGGAGTTTAGGAGGGAGGGGAGGGAAGGGGCAAGGGGGGAGATTTGAAAGGGATGGGTGATGGGGAAGATTTGGAGGGGAGGGGGGATGGGGAAGTTTTGGAGGGGAGGGGGGATGGGGAAGTTTTGGAGGGAAGGGGGGATGGGGAAGATTTGGAGGGGAGAGGTGAGATTGGATTTTGAAAAGTGTACGATTCATGGGAAACGAATATTTTTTGCAAAATGACTTTGAGACCTTCGAGACAAAAATACGTTTGAGGACGCTGAAGGAGGGGTGGAGTTCTGGAGAGTTTAGGGAATGTAGAAAAGAGGACTGTAAGAGATGGTATTATTTTTTTTTTTTGGAATGAATAGATTTGGTGAGCAAGACGAAAGCATCCTTTTGTCGGAGAAGAAGAAAAAGGTGTTATAATATATGAGAGAAAATAGTTGTTCAGGGGAGAGATTATACATTTCTAACCACGTGATCGCGTGATCGCGAACAACGTGAACGAAGAACGAACGAACAAATAAGAACAACAAATAAACGAATAAGACCTGAGAAGAAAATATTTTTTGGGTTTTTTTTTGAGTAGAGATATTAAACAAGGAGGTATGGGGTGAACGACTGGGACGAAAACAGAGAACGAAAATAATTGCAGCGCATTCGACGAACCGCTGAGAGAAAAACAAAACCACAAGGTCGGAGACGGTACGGTAGCCTAAGCCTATGAGTACTAGGCCTCAGAATACTCGATACGCATTAACCGACGATTGTGTATACATGTACGAAAAATTAGCACTTGGTGTCAGGAGTGGGATTTGGAACCTCTTCTTCTATTCAGGAGTGGGATTGGTGTCAGGAGTGGGATTTGGAACCCGGGACTACATTTTTGTAGACCAAATTTTGGACACTAATTGTGCTGTAGGTCGTAACAATTTGTGTCTGGGAGCGGGATTTGGACCCGAACCAAATTTTTTATCTTTTGAAAAAAATTGGTCAAAAATTACGAGCGGCCGAAATTCTTATTAACATCCAAATTAAATCGTGCCATGAATAACGAAGGCGATCGGATGCCGGTGGGGGAAAATGAGGAGATAGAAGAAGAGGTAGAATCAACCCAGGACCCCAGGGAAGAAGTGGGAGAAATGGAGGAGGAAAACGAAGAAGGTGCGGTAGCGGGGGTTGCAGGCGCACAAAATGGCGGCGCGTCGCACATGGCGACGAGGGCTGCGCCCGCGGCGCAAGTAGGAGGGATGGACATGCAGGCCCTCATTGCACAGCTGCAGGCAGCCATGCAAATGGGGTTGGGAAACCAAATTGAGCAATTGGGAAGTCAAATTGGGGGGTTGAGGAATGATATGGGCAACCAAATTGGCGAATTGAGAAATGATATGGGAAGCCAAATTGGGGGATTGAGTAAGGAGATGGGAGAAATGAGGGCCAATAGTGAGCAGTTGGGAAGTCAAATTGGGGGGTTAGAAAGCAAATTAGGAGGCCAATTGGAGGACGTAAATGGCCAAGCCCGGGAAGTAAATGAGGGGCTAGCGAGGGGGCAAGCCAGGTATGAAACAAAGGAATTTGAGAGGGAAATTGACTGCAGGGCGGGCGAGGTCGCATTTGTACGCGACGAGGTAGCGCGACTTGAGAAGCGTGGGGAAAGCGAGCCAGAGCAAGGCGCAGGTAACGGGACGGGTATAGAAATCGCGACCCGGGGTATGGGGAAGCCGGCGACCGCCGAAGTAGAAGAGAAAATTTTATTAGCGCCAGCGGTCATCGAGGAAAAAGAAATTAAAGAATTAATAATAGTTGAAATTGGGATTAAGAAGACGCCGGACTTAGAAAAGCACTCGCGGAAGGAGGAGATGGGAATTGTACAAAGTCGGTGTTCACATCATGATGCCGTACTTACTAATCCTTATAAAGATTTGCAGGTGCGTGTGGAGAAGAGGATCCCAAAGGTAAGCCGGGCTGTATATGGCGCGAAAAGATTTGGTGCAAAAGTGTTTGGCGCGAGAGGATTTTTCACGTGCTTGGGATCCAGACGTCCCCCGGGCGTTCGTGGAAGGTCCTTTGTTCGCTGCGTGAAAGTGAATGGCACGCGTGTGAGGAAAAGGTGCGCGCCGGAGAGTGAGTGTGTAACAGAGTACGGGAGTGAGAGTGAGAGTGACACAGAGTGTGAGATGGATATGGATGAGGAGCGTGTGCGAGGATGCACACCTGAGTTGGTTGTGGAGCGTGTGCGGGGATGCACACCGGAGCGTGTGATTGGGTGTGCGACGAGGGATTGCACACCCATGGGTAGGTGTGCGCTGAGTGGGTATGTGCAAGAGTGTACACGCACGAGTGTTACGGAGTACGTAACGGGGAAGTGCGCCAGGGTGTGTGCGAGAAAGGTGTGGAACAGAGGAGTGTGTGATAACAGAGTGTGCAAGGAGAATGGATGCGCAAGAATGTGTACGAGAGGAATGCATGGAATGCATGGAGTGCATGGAGACGCCTGAGTAGTGTAATAATGTTGCTTCTGGGACACCTCCGTTTAACATGGGAAATCCCTATCTAATGTCATTTACCCCCTTGTCTTTTTCAAAAATCATAAACACCTCTATTTCTCCCACCCTCATCTTTATGAACCTTTTGTCTGTAGTACCTATCCTTAATGTTGTTCATTAGACCACTCAAACACTACAAATATTTGTTTTCTCTTATAGACCTATCATCCTTCTTCTACATATCATCTGGCAGATTAATCTTTGACCCATTCACTTCCATATTGACCCTAAACACCTATATTTCTCTCACCCTGTTCTTTACGAACCTTCTAACCTTTTGACATGTTATCCTTATTCATTAGACCACTTAAACACCTGTGATCCTTCTGACCTTATGGACCTTTTAACCTTTTACTCTTAATATCATCTGGTGAATATAACCCACTCAAATATCGACCCTACAAATATTTGTTTATGTGTGGGAAATAATTTAATTCTCCTACAACTCTCCTCACCGTCTAATACATTAACAAAAAATATGTTTGAGTTTGGTTCTTTATTAAGATATTTTAACTGAGCTAAGATAAAATGGTAAACCTCCCTCAATGTTCTTGTTTGAGCGCCTCCAGTGCCACACACTTTTTGGTAGGCTCTGCCCACTTTTTGTTAAGCTCTGTCCACTTTTTGGTAAACCACGCCCACTTTTTGTTAAGCCACGCCCACCTTTCTACTAAGCCCCGCCCACTTTTTGTTAAGCCACGCCCACTTTTTACTAGGCCCCGCCCACTTTTGCTACGCCCCGCCCACTTTATAAACTCTTCAGCATTGTATCATTTCCAGGTAATACATTACATCATTTTCAGGGAATTTCCATCACATCATTTCCAGTTAAGACACGCCCAGGGAATTTCCACAGGAAATGACACACCCAGTCCTTATAAAAGGCACCGACCACACAGGCTTTTTCAAACACGCTTTCTGCTTCACTTGAGAATGGACTACTATGCCGAAATGGAATGGGATAACTTTGCTATTCCTTGGAGTCCTACTACCTGTGTAGAACTCAACCTTCAGATTGATGAACTGGACTCGAACCTCTTATCAATGGAGGTAAGTTTGTTTATTTATTTATTTATTTATTTAATTATTTATTTATTTAATTATTTATTTTAATATATTTTTTTAGATGAGACTCATGTAAGAGTTAACAAAGTTTATTTTAATATTCATAGAGCTTGATTTATACAAATAAAAATATTGTATTAAATTAATACATTGTTATTTTCTTTCACAGGAAATTGTATCTGAGATACGAAATGAAAATTCTGCTTTTAACACAACTTGGGATGAAGTTATTTTTTTGTTTGAAGACATTTTGAACAACCAAGACCCCCAGAACGAGTTCTACCTTGATGACCCAGCCAAAGAGTTATACCTTGGAGATCCACAAAATCCTGAAAAAGAGTTTTACCATGATGATACTTGTTGTGAGTTATCAAAACAAAACCCACTGAACAAGTTCTACCTTGATGAGCCAGAATACAAGTCATACATTGGAGACCCACAAATTTCTGAAAATTGGGAAAGGGGAGTTCTCCCTGATGGTCCGCAGTTATACTATGTGAGACACATCATAGAAACCCTAAAAAATTGTGAAATGGGAATTCTCCCTGATGGTCCGCAGTTATACTATGTGAGACACATCATAGAAACCCTAAAAAATTGGGCAAGGAGAGTTCTCCCTGATGGTCCGCAGTTATACTATGTGAGACACATCATAGAAACCCTAAAAAATTGTAAAATGGGAATTCTCCCTGATGGTCCGCAGTTATACTATGTGAGACACATCATAGAAACCCTAAAAAATTGGGCAAGGAGAGTTCTCCCTGATGGTCCGCAGTTATACTATGTGAGACACATCATAGAAACCCTAAAAAATTGGGAAAGGGAAGTTTTCCCTGATGGTCCGCAGTTATACTATGTGAGACTTATCACGGAAACCCCCAATATTTTTGAAAATTGTGGTTCTACCTTGGGGACTTGGAAAGATGGTTATATTTTTGGAGACTCGGAATGGGGGTTTTGTTTTGATGACTCGGAATGTGATACCTATCTTGGAGGCTCAACAGGAATGTGGTTATACCTTGGGAACTTGGAAAGTTGGTTTTATTTTGGAGACTCTACCTGTGGGGTTCCTCTTGGAGACTCTTTGGATTCTAAAGCAATGAACAATGTTCTTTATTTAATGACGCTTGATTTAAGCAATATCAAGAAAGTTCGAGGAAGAAAATGCTGGAAAATTCTTTCTTCCCATTTCTACTTCTTTAAACTTGAAAGCCTTGAAAGACAGAATTGGAGGAAGAGGAAAAAAAGAAAAAAGAAATACGTATTTAAAAAAAGAAGAAAAGAAAGATTATGTTAGGGTTTGGGTGGGATTTTGAATGTGAGGGTTAGGGATGGGGTTGGGTTAGGGTTGGGATTTTGAATGTGAGGGTTAGTGTTGGGGTTGGGTTAGGGATGGGGTTGGGTTAGGGATGGGGTTGGGTTAGGGATGGGGTTGGGTTAGGGATGGGTTGGGTTAGGGTTGGGATTTTGAATGTGAGGGTTAGGGTTGGGGTTGGGTTAGGGATGGGATTGGGTTAGGGTTGGGATTTTGAATGTGAGGGTTGGGGTTGGGTTAGGGATGGGGTTGGGTTAGGGATGGGGTTGGGTTAGGGATGGGGTTGGGTTAGGGATGGGGTTGGGATGGGATGGGGTTGGGTTAGGGATGGGTTGGGTTAGGGATGGGGTTGGGTTTGGGATGGGGTTGGGTTAGGGATGGGTTTGGGTTAGGGATGGGGTTGGGTTAGGGATGGGGTTGGGTTAGGGTTTGTATATTATTATGACTCACTCACACATACACAAAAGTTAAGCCCCAACTGGAAAGTTGAGGGATTCTGTGTTTGGGGTTCACAGATTTAAAAACGTATCCCCATTATACACACACAAAAGTTAAGCCCCAACTGAAAAGTTGTGGGATTCTGTGTTTGGGGTTCACAGATTTAAAAACGTATCCCCATTATACACACACAAAAGTTAAGCCCCAACTGAAAAGTTGTGGGATTCTGTGTTTGGGGTTCACAGATTTAAAAACGTATCCCCATTATACACACACAAAAGTTAAGCCCCAACTGAAAAGTTGTGGGATTCTGTGTTTGGGGTTCACAGATTTAAAAACGTATCCCCATTATACACACACAAAAGTTAAGCCCCAACTGAAAAGTTGTGGGATTCTGTGTTTGGGGTTCACAGATTTAAAAACGTATCCCCATTATACACACACAAAAGTTAAGCCCCAACTAAAAAGTTGTGGGATTCTGTGTTTGGGGTTCACAGATTTAAAAACGTATCCCCATTATGCACACACAAAAGTTAAGCCCCAACTGAAAAGTTGTGGGATTCTGTGTTTGGGGTTCACAGATTTAAAAACGTATCCCCATTATACACACACAAAAGTTAAGCCCCAACTAAAAAGTTGTGGGATTCTGTGTTTGGGGTTCACAGATTTAAAAACGTATCCCCATTATGCACACACAAAAGTTAAGCCCCAACTAAAAAGTTGTGTGATTCTGTGTTTGGGGTTCACAGATTTAAAAACGTATCCCCATTACATTTTATTTATTTATTTATTATTTTCAAGGGTATTATCTGCTTACTTGTGTTTTTTGTAATTCTTGTGAGTAAAATGAACCCAAGATTTCTTCTCCATTTAAATCATATAATTTGTAGGTCCAAGGGACTGTATCCATTACATCAATGATTTTAAATAATTCACGAGTCCACTTTTGTGTATAACCTTTCTCAAAATGACTTTTCCATTTGTATATTCTTACAATATCACCAACTTTAAACTTGGGCTTTCTCAAATTAATCTCCTTTTCATATTCTAATTTTGTAAATGTTTCCGATGGTTTTGATTTTGTTGATGAATGAACTGTATTATTGTAATTATCTACAATATCCTGAATTAAATACACCCATTTTTGAGAACCGAGTTGTGTGAATTTTTTATATAGTCTCTCTTTCAAAGTACGATTAAAACGCTCAATAACAACTGCTTTTCCTTCATTAAAGGTGCTGTATAATTTAATACCCTTCCCCTTAAGAAATTTCATGAATATTTTGTTATAGAACTCTGTTCCCTCATCAGTCCATAACTTCTTTGGTTTCCTTTTATCCCGATCAAATATTAGCTTAAAGGCTAACATTAAAGTATCACCCCTTTTATTTTTTAAAGGGACAACCCAGGCAAATCTACTCCTCAAATCAATAACGGTTAAAGCATACCTGTATCCCCTGTCATTATTCAATTCAATTAAATCAGCAGACCATATGTGGTCGGTGTATTTAGAATAAACCTTCCTTCTTTTAAACTTTGTGATTATAGGTTTGTGTAATTCTTCAGCCAAAAGCTCCTCAGTCTTGATGACATCATTAGAGCCTAATAGTTTTTTGAGGAATAACCAAGACCAAGTTTCAATTTAGCATTTATCAAATTTCTCACAATAAACCTATCAACTTTCTCTCTCAACGTTGGATTTTGTATCAAAGACAAATTATACAACATTTCGCTGTCGGCTTTATGTTTTTCAGTCAACGTAGTGGTATTTCCATAAGCAATATCATGCTTCATACACACTTCGTCAACCCTATTTGTAGGTTTAGACCAAGGTTTAGGATTGTCAGCCTTATCTAATCTTTTATCCAAGTTTGTTCCTGGACCACAGAAAGAATACCCTGGAAGGTGTAATTCCCCTGGAATTCCAGTTGTTGTAAATTTACTTCCTGACAGAAACTTTTGTATGTCTCCTCCACTTTTAGGAGATATGAATTGGCACTTTTTAGAGCCACACACTTGACATATTCCTTTTTGATAAACTCTATTATTTTTAGCTTTAACATAAGAGATATTTTTAGATTTAGTTTTCTTTTTACATTTGAGACAATAACTCATATTTATTTATCAGAAAAATTCCGACAGAGTATCAAAACCTTTTTGGTTTTCAACATATACATTTCAATCTTTATTTTTAAAACATAAAGAATCCTAAGGAATGCCTTCACTCTCTCCTCCATTTATTTACAAATAAAAACTAACTAAAGTCAATGACACCAACATCATCAATCACATAATCTTTTCCTTCTTCTTCTTCTTCTTCACCACTTTCTCGTTTAAATCTCCTCCCTGAAATTGAAGACATTGACGTTGTTATTTTTGAAACCATTATCTTCATAAGAGTTGTTAATTCTTTAATTTCCTCTTCTGTGCGTTGAGATTGATTTATTTGCTGTAATACACTCAATCTTTTACGAATCTCACTGATTTCCATCTTTTTATATTTTTCCTCCCTCTCTCTTTGCTCCCTTTCCTCCCTCTCCTCCTTCTCCTTTTTCTCCCTCTCCTCCTCCTTTTTCTCCCTCTCCTCCTCCTTTTTCTCCCTCTCCTCATTCTCCTCCCTCTCCCTTTCCTCCTTCTCCTTTTTCTCTCTTTCCTCCTTCTCTTCTTCAACTCCTTCCTCATCCCTTGCTACCCTTGAGTTTGAACCCCAAAGAATATTATACATATACTCATCTGGATTTTGAGATATTCTTGTATCTATAATTATTTTTCTCATAATAGGATACCAATAAGATTTGTTGACGATTTCTAAAAGAGTTTTATATTTCATAACTTTGAGAAGTTCATTTTTATTTAATATTTTAAACAAGTCTCTATTTGTGGGTTTAACAATATCAGTATAAGGCCAGTTTTTTATGACAAAATTCCCATGTATATGCTCCAAATCATAAGGTATGTAATACCGAGCACCCTTTTCTTGTAGGTATCCTTGAATACAAAAATTATAATTCTCTTGTAGTCTTCTTCCTGCCATTTATGTATCAGAAATATATGTGAGATTAATATTATGACAGGTAATACCACCCCATCTTCCCACTACCAAATCGGTTTGTATTCCTCGGCTTTCTATCCTTATCTCATTACCTTCCTTCTTTGTCATGCGAACCATCGCTATACTATCATATATTTTTATTTTCTTAAAATCACGTATTTGTTGTTTACTAATTGTACTTCCACATAAATCCTTATCTTCACCAAGTGGATAATATTCTTCTTTACGAGACTGATTTAAATCATGTAGGTCTTCTATGTTTATTGAAAAAGACCAATTATACCCTAAATCAGGCATATCATACCCCCATTTATTAATTCGCATATTAACTAAATGTCCTTCTTTATAAAATTTAATTGTAAGCAGGTAGTTAAATTCAATGAGGAAAGGTGTATGGTCAGTATAACCAGGTGTTGTGGTTGTAAATTTTACTTGTTTCACAAAACGTGCTGTTTTCTTTAAAGATATATATTGTGATAAATCACTGAATCTAATCAAGTCATTCGCATCTGTAGGGTTTGGATAATTGATTAATTTATAAGTATTCTTCATATTAATATTTTTACTTACACTATATTTTTGTCGTTCAGCCTGTGCCTTTGTATAATAATTTGATAAATCAATATCCTGAGAGGATTTTCCAAAGATAGAACCATCTTTTCCAACATAGGTCATTTATATTAGATAAAAAATGATATCATAAAAATTTTCATTATTGTTGAGTTGAAATAATACATATAAACATAATTGGCCACAACATTTAGAATTAATTTCTTGAACTTGGAATGTTTGATAAACACCATTCTGTAAGAATTGTATTACTTCAACAGGTGGTGGCATACCATAACTATCAAAATAATATTTATCCTGACTATTATGAATACAAACCCAATGAGAACCATTCTGTGTGTCTAAATTCATAATAATATTCTTTGTATTCTTATTTATATGTGTTAATTCATCTCTCATACAAATAACCACATTATCAATTTTTAGTGTTTTACAATACTTAGCTAGTTCTATATTTGACGTTGTATTCTTTCCAAATTGTTTAAACCATTTATCCATTTATTTATGAGAAAGATACAATCCATTACCCCGTTTAGTTAGTTTAACACCCGCTTGAGCGATAGAGGAAAGCATATCTCCAACCAACAATCTAGCTTTATCAGGTAGACTTTCAAGTTTTTGAGCAAAATCTACAATTACACCACTTCCACTAATTTGTTTCTCCAACTCCTTGTTATGTCTTTCCAATTCTTTTTGAGCTTTTAGTTGTGCCTTCCTTTCGTTAGCAGTTTTTACCGCTGCTGAAATACCACCAGTCAATGCTCCCGCCGCACTTAAACCAGCAAATAAAGGAATTAGAAACGGGAGAAATCCTCCTCTTGACTCGTCTATTGAATATTTCTTTAACATAGGTTTCGTCATTTTAATTTTAAGTGATCCAACATCATTTAGTGTTTTTACTTGTGTGTGTGTGAGTAAAACATCAATTCTTACAGCTCCTTTTCTTTGAATTGTATTAACATTAATAATACAAGGCTTTTGATTTTGAATACAAGATGTTAATTTATTAAGATTGATTTGATTAACATATACCCCAACCATTTATTTATGAGAAAAAACCTATGTGATATTAATCATAACACCATTATCTGTATTAATCTGTAATTCTGTTTCCTCCAAAAGCAAACAATATGCATTAACCTCTTCACTCTCCCCTCTTTCAATGTATAGAGAAGTATCCACTCGATTAGACTTTATAGTTTCCTTTTGAGAACTCAGGTCAATTGCATAGATTGTATAAAGTTTTTGAAACGCAACCATATCCAAAATAGGATCATTATTACCATTACTTTCACACACCTTTTGGTAGGACTTGTAGGCTTCCGCATAATCATTTTTTTCCCAATCAATTTCCAATCTATCTCGCGGATAAAATGTGCCATCAAGAGAAACCCGAAGTTGTTTCACCTTTGCATTATCACTCAGGGCATTATTCTTATTAGTACCGTCCTCTCCATCTGGTTTTTTAAAAATGAGCCAGAGGTATCGTGGCTTTCCTTGAAGAACACCTAAATTCCAAGTGTAGGTAGTGTGTTCCAGTTTAACGTGTTGACATCTTCTTTTAAGGTATGATACATTTAGCGGTTTCTTTGAGTTAAGTCTTCTATTTAACATCTCTTCCGTTTTAAGATTAGGAGTATATTCACTGATATACCAACACAAATCATTAATAACAAATTTATTATTTTCTCCAAAAGCATTTTCATCCCCAAAAAGCAATCTATTTACATTATCATTCCTTTGTAGTTGAAATCTAATTTTAAGCCCATACAAAACTTTATCATAATCACAAAATCCAAATATACCTTTCAGAGGTACTGCTACGGTAAAACTATTCTCAGCTTTTGCGTCATCATTATACATTGACTTCCTTTGACTATAACCAGGGTCTGCGTTTGTACCCGTTGACATATCAGGAATAAAACCTTCAACAGCTCCCTTACCCATTCTATCACTAAACGAATATAGTGTAAATTTCATCATTTCAGATGTAGCAGAGACATAATCAACCGCTTCAACCTCTTGTGTTCCAATATACAGGCGGACACTGTCAAACATTTTCCAGAAGAAATCATTTACGAGTGTAGCATTAGTATTATTCGCAGCCTTAGTGAATTTAAATTTACACAGCAAGAAACTATCAGCTATATTCAAGTAAGTTTGTTGATTATTTATTTCAAAACTTTTTGTTCCGTTTGAATTCCAGTCTGTTCCTGTTATAGCATTTACCTTAAAATAGTCTTCCTTTTTAGTGGAGTTTGAAATGATAATCGTATCATCCAAATCATAGATACTATCAATCGCTTCCATACTTGTATTTATATAGCATTAAAATTGTTGAAACCCTGACCCAAGTATTTTAATGATTTTTTGTCGTTCTTGTGAAGATAGTTGAGTTTTACCTTTTTTTATTTCTTTGATTGCTTGTAATTTATGAGACTCCTTTTGAGCATCTTTTATACTCTTTATAGCACCCGCAACGGAGCCCACGGCAGAAGCAGTTGAACCAATTAGGTCTTTATGTTTAAGGATGGTTGAACCAATACCCATTAGAGTATCAATTATCCCATCTCCTTTATTTCGAAATTGATGACCTACACCTCGTTGTCTCTTAGGTTTATAGTATCCTCTACCCACATACCTTGTATAGTCTGGTGAAAGGAACATGCCCTCCCCTGTAATTATTTTATATTTTCCCAACTCGTGTTTTCTCACAATAACCATTATTTATTTATTGAAAAACTTCACGTAGGTGAATTCTGATGGATATAATTTCATCATTAAAGGATATCATACGATTATCTTGGTCGGTTATCCTAAAATTTACTCTGTATATGGTTTTTCCTGACACAGGTAAATAGACAAGATTTTTTGGTTCCATATTAAATTTATAACCAATCGGGGTTGAGTATGCACTGAATGAAAATATTGTATTTGTTCTTATTCCATCGTTATAAGCACCATCAATCAAATCACAATGAATTAATACTGAATTTATACCGGAGGATATTTGGATAACATTATCACTGTAAAACGTCCCGTTATTTTCAATCTTTTTTGAAGAGAAACCCAATAGCTCTCTAAACGAATTTTCAATCGTGAAATCAACTTTATAATTATTTTTAAGTTTAATAGTTGATTTTGAAGTGTGTTTTTGAATATCTATTACAATATTTTTTGGTTCATCACCTTTTTCTTTCATAAGGCGAGAGACTTCTGAAGATATTTGAGAAATCTCGTAAGCTCCAGGTGAAACGGTTATAGTTTTATATCCACTTCCTGGATTATAACTAAACTTGTTGTTTTTCTCTGTGATATTAAACAAGGTATTATAAGTTTCCATTGACAATAAAGATGCCTCATATGAGGTAAGGGGGTCAAGTTGTAGTGGGTAAGGGAATGAAGCTGTGTAATCGCTCGTTGTGAAATTAAAACTAAGAATTGTGCTTCTCATCTTATTTAATATCTAATAAAATATCTTTGTATTGACATTTATTAATTATTTTCATATTCATCAACTGATCTAAAATGGCTGAGGATTCATTAAAACAATTGTTGTTTCCAGCCTTCTTACTACCTAACAACAATAATAGCCTATTAACTAATTGTGATGGGTCATTTGGAAGAAAACTAACACCTGAACCAAGTTTACTTAAAGCATCAATAATATGTTTCTCCTTCTCATTCTTCTTACTTTTACCAGCAACAGAAACTCCATAATCAAGTGCATTTAACAACTCAATATATACCCTATCTTCCTCTCTTTCCATATCAAGTGGTTCCTCAAAATATTTTGAACCGCTGAATCCGGGGTTTGTTAGAAGAAACATTAATCTTGGAGTTAATTTAACATTTGGTTGAGTAGAACTCAAGAACATCAATTCATCATTAAATATCAATACCTTTTCTTCCACAAGATGAAACACTGCTGGTTCTTCTGTTGGAATGAGACCTGCTCTGGTTTTTGAACCCGCCGAATATTCATTGTTTTAAAGAGCTTCCACAACATAATTAGGGGGTTGATTTACCTCCTCAAGTTTCCGAAATAATCCCTCGTCATCATATTCTAATTCACCAAGTTCTTGTTTTGTTATCTGACTAAAATCTTTGAGCATTTGAAGTTTTTTCGGAGTAAATTCTACCGTGGGAACTGTAGGTGAGTGTTGAGTTTTCAAAAGTGGTTTAAAGAATTTCTCTTGTTTTCTTTCAAAGGCTTCTTCACCAGTTAGTTTCTGTCTCCGTTTCTTCTTTATCTCTTCCTGTTGTTTAACAACTTTTGAAACTAATTGTTGATGTTCCTTAAACTTTCTTTCTCTTTCTTCGGTATTCATTTTCTGTATTTATTTATTGAAAAATATCATTTAGTATCTCATCTTGTTTCACAACAATATATTTATATTTTCCAATCGTGTGTTTCATATAATTTTCAAATTCTTTTTTACTACATAACGTAGAGCAATTATCTCTCCAAAAATTATTTACATCTATTGAATTTAACTTAAATAAAATAAAAGTATTGGCATTGTTTCTTATTGAGCGTCGAGGGAGTTGAAAATATGATTGACTAAGATATATACAATTACAAGAAGAATGTCTCCCTCTTGTATAGTAGCTATCCATTACTGTTTGGTTTCTCTCATTAACACAATCATCAAAGATGACGAGGTTCTTTTTTGATTTATCTAAATCTTGAGGTGAAGGTATATCATCCGTATTATCACTGAGAATACAAGTTATGGGTTTCGATTTTGATTTCTGTGTATCACAAAATAATTGTATTATATCTTCAATATTATAATCATTTAGTTCGTTTTGAAGTTTAAATAAACCGATAATGTCTTCCTTTTTAAGACCCGCATTAAAACCCTGTGAGAGTAGTTGATACTCGGGTTGAAAACTTGACTTTGTAAAAATTATTAAATTATCATAATCTAAAAAATTAGAACCAAGGAGCATCTTTAAAAGTAAACAGGTTTTCCCACATCCACTTGAACCAACTATTAGACATCTCAATGAATTTGGAATGTTTTTATGGTTATTAAACTTTATCTTATTTTCCCAAACGGGTAAAAAATCATTCATTTATATATTTGGAAAACAAGTCATCTAACTTTTTTTGAGCTATTTTAGAAACTCTATATTTTATCCTGAGTTCGGGTTTAATTTCAAAATAATTCATTATTTTATTTATATAGTATCTTGTATTAACATTTCCATTAAAATTATTTTGAATAATAAATATCATTAAACCCTTATACTTTTCCTCAATACAAAGAGTCTCTTTCCTTGTAAGAAATGGTGTATTATCACCATAATGCTTAACATTCATCTCTCTTATTAATCTTGTAAAGTAATTCATTTTTGGTTCTAATTTAAAAGAGTTATATGTTTTTTTATATTTCTTATTATCATTAATTAGAATATAATCACAGAATAAACATTGTTTATATGAATCCTCATCATTAAGCCCCACTCTATCACAAGCCGGACAATTCTCTAATTTATCATATGGAGAGTCTGGAAATTCTAAATATCCTTCAGAACTTATCATATTTATGTGGTAAATTTTTACTTAAACTAAACGCAAGTTTATTCATTAATAAATACAATGTTTCAAAGCACAAAAGACAAATTTCAATCAATCTCTACTTCGGTGGAAGATATAGAAAAATATGTCAAAGATGTTAAATTGAACAAAGATAAATATGGAAATTTTTGGGTAAAACCAGTTATGGAAAATAACATGAGCCCCTCTATTTCATTTAAAGGAAGAGCTCTAACTATACCTGGAAAGACATCCATTAAAGTAAATCTAACAAAAGTTTCTCCTCTACTCCTGGCAATTTATTCAAAGCTTGAAAAAGTGATTGACCACGATACTTTGAAAAAGAATGATAAGACCATTAATAATTCTCGAGGAGACATTTGTATTTTCTTTAATAATCCAAAGGGTGTAGATCTAAGTAAAATGAATGATGTTAATATTTCTGGTGAAATGTCATTTCGTTCTATGATAGTTAGAGATTATTTAAAGATAACTTTTGATATAAAAATTGTAGAGATTGAATCTGTTAATGAAAGAAAGTATATAGATATTGATGGGAATATTTTTCTTGCTAATTAAATATGAGTCAATACAGCAGTGAAGATTTTACTATTTCATTGAACTCGGACGATAGTGATGATAGTATTTCATTGAACTTGGACGATGGTGATGATAGTATTTCATTGAACACAGATGATAGTTATGATACTAATAGTTTGTGCTCAAATGATAGTTATGAGAGTAGCTTTATTGATGACTCTGAGTATGATTCTGAGTATTCATGTGATAGTTATGACTTAGATGATTCTGAGTGAAAAAGTGTTTTAGTTTAAGCACAGCGATATATATAAAACGGAGCTGTAAAGCTCAAAAGTGTTTTATTTTAAGCACAGTGATATATATAAAACACCACGTTTTCTCACGCTATAAATATGGTTTATTGTGATACTTGCGAGAAGGAAGTAAAATATTATAAACAACATATTCTCACCGCAAAACATACATACAACATTTTTAACAAACTTTCCCCTCTTCCACCTGAAACAAAACACTGTTCTACATGTAATAAAAATATCCTCAAGAAAGGCTTCAAAATACATCTTAAAACAAATCTACATTTATCAAATTTTATCACAACTAAAAACTCTGATGGAGCATTCAAAGGACATATTAAAATAAGAGTCTTTAACTTCAAACCTCCTGAACCAGAGTCTATAGTTGATGCTGTAGAAATAGTTAAACCTGCTGTTCAAACGTTGATTGAAAAAACACTAAAGGAAATGAAACCACTTAAATTTTATATGGGAGTAAAATTAGAAATGACAAAGGATGAAGGAGTTATAGATGCACCATACATGAGAACTGAGCCACACTTTATATCTTCATATCAAGATTTTAAAACATCAGGAGTCTATGATGAACTTATTAAACAAGAGCAAGATGTGGATAATTCAATCGTAGGAAGTGGATTCAATATAGGAAAAATTATTTACATAGACATTCATATTCTTAAATCAGATCCTCTAAAAGCTTCTTCTTACATTGATTTACCCAGTGTTATCAAAAATAGAAAAGCAGTTATCAATATCAAAAATAAAGACAATAAATGTTTTCTCTGGTCTATTTTAGCACACTTACATCCTCCACATTTTCATGATGAAAGAGTATCTCATTATAAAAAATATGAGAATACATTAAATACAAAAGATGTAAAGTTTCCGATGACTTTAAATGATATTCCTAAATTTGAAAAGATGAATAATTTATCAGTTAATGTTTATGGTCTAACAGAAACAAACAACATTCAGGTTTTAAAGCTTTCTGACAATTGTAAACAAACTCATATTAATCTTCTATATTTTAATTCAGACGAAAATTCACATTATACATACATCAAAGATATTGCTAAATTAATAAAACCACAAGTCTGTAAGAGAACAAATAAAATATATATTTGTTTGCGTTGTCTTAACTTCTTCAATTCACAAGAAAGATTAGATAAACATTCAAATTATTGTGGCGAACATAAATCAACGGTAATCAATATGCCTAAAGAAGGCTCAAAGATCACATTCAAAGATGAAAATAAAAAGATCAAACATCCATTTGTTATATATGCTGATTTTGAAAGTATTTTAGAAAAAATTGATACTGCTTCTCAAGATCCAAAAGAATCATACACAAATAAATATCAAAAACATACTCCTTGTGGTTTTTGTTATTATATCAAATCATCCGTTGGTGATAAATATAACAAGTTAGAGATGTATAGAGGCTCAAATACCCCAGAGGAGTTTGTGAAACGACTAGAAAAAGACTGTGTTCGATTAACCAAGATAATGAGAGAAACCAATAAACCAATGTCCTTAACAAGTAAAGAAAAAAGGGAATTTATAAAAAACAATGTCTGTCATATTTGTGAGGAGAAAATTGGTAAAGGTCTAAAGGTTAGAGACCATTGTCATCTCACTGGTAAATATAGAGGTCCGGCTCATCAAAGTTGTAATATTAATTATCAACTCCCCTCTTTCATTCCTGTCTTTCTTCATAACAACGCTCATTATGATACACATCTATTTATCAAGGAACTCTCAAAGACTTCTGGAAGTATCTCAGCAATTCCAAACACGGATCAGAAATACATTTCATTCACAAAAACAATTCACACATCTCCTATTACTCATATCAGATTTCTTGATACATTTAAATTCATGGCAAGTCCATTGGTTAACTTGGTTCAAAATCTAAAAGAGTTTCCATGTCTTTCAGAGTATTTTTTAGATAAAGATTTTCTAACACAAAAGGGAATTTACCCCTATGACTATATGGACTCATTTGAGAGATTCAATGAAACACAACTTCCTTCAAAAGAAAATTTCTATAACAAATTAAATAATAGTCATATATCTGATAAAGATTATGTACACGCACAAAATGTTTGGGAAAAATATAACATCAAGAATCTTGGCGAGTATCACGATTTGTATCTCAAAACTGATGTGCTTTTATTGGCCGATGTATTTGAAGCCTTTAGATCTGTTTGTCGCACTGGATATGGATTGGATCCTGCTCACTACTACACAGCACCTGGATTGGCCTGGAGTGCGATGTTGAAAATGACAAAACAAGATTTGGATTTGATAATCGATGTTGATATGCTTTTGATGATTGAAAAGGCAAAAAGAGGTGGAATTTCACAAGTCTGCTTGAGTAGATACGCAAAAGCAAATAACAAATATCTTCCAAATTATGATCCAACGAAAGAGAGTTCTTACTTGATGTACTATGACGCGAACAACCTGTATGGCTGGGCAATGTCTCAGGCTCTTCCTTATGGAAAACTTAGATGGGTAAAGGAAAAAGACTACAAAAACGTTTTACAAGATGTATGTATCTCTACACAAAAAGAATTGGATGAAGAAAAAGTTGGTTATTATTTTGAAATTGATTTAAAATATCCAGAGGAACTCCATAACCTACACAAAGATCTCCCATTTGCTTGTGAGAAAGAAAGTCCAAAGAAAGAATGGTTGAGTGATTATCAACGATCGTTTGATATAGGTGAATCAACAGAAAAATTACTTACTACATTATATAACAAGAAAAATTATGTTCTACACCAAAGAAATTTGCGACAATATTTATCAAAAGGTCTAAGAGTAGAGAAGATCCATAGGGTTCTAAAGTTCAATCAAAGTCATTGGTTAAAGGGGTACATTGATTTTAATACACAAAGAAGAACAGAGTCAAAAACAGATTTTGAGAAAGACTTTTATAAATTAATGAATAATGCGGTCTTTGGTAAGACTATGGAGAATGTGAGGAAAAGACAAAATATCAGACTATCAACATCTTGGGAACAAGCATCAAAATTAATTAATAGACCGAGTTTTACTCGAGCTGAGGTCTTTACTGAGAACTTTTGTGCGATCCATTTGATTAAAGAGAGTATTGAAATGAACAAACCTATTTATATTGGAACAACAATTCTTGATTTATCAAAGTCATTAATGTATGATTACTTTTATAATAACTTGAGGAAGAAATATCAAAATGATGTTAATCTACTTTATATGGATACAGATAGTTTTATTTTGAAAATTAATACCAACGATGTTTATTCAGACATGAAAAGAGACATTAATATCTATGACACGAGTAATTACAGTCCAGAGAGTGAGTTGTTCTCTTCTAAAAATAAAAAGGTGATTGGAAAGTTCAAGGATGAATTAGGAGGAAATGTTATGAGTGAATTTGTGGGATTGAGGTCAAAGGCTTATGCTTATAAATACATTGTGAATAACGTTGAAAAGACTGACAAGAAGTTAAAAGGTGTAAAGAAAAATGTTATTAAAGAAACAATAAACTTTAAGGATTATTATAACTGTTTAACAACAAAGAAAGAAGAGTTTAGAAAGATTAATGGAATAAGAAGTTATAAACATCAATTATATTCAGAAGAGATAAATAAGAAAGCATTGGGGGCTTTTGATGATAAGAGGTTTATTTTAGAAAATGGAATTGATAGTCTCCCTTATGGTTATATAAGTATATAAGTGATAAGATATATATAAGTGATAAGATATATATAAGTGATAAGATATACATAAGTGATAAGATATACATAAGTGATAAGATATATATAAGTGATAAGTTAAAAAGGGGGGGGGGGGGGTTGGGGATTTTAACGGGCTACCGCCGCCTTTTTTACTATTATATAAATGATAGAACCAAGTATCAACCAGACTAAAGAGTGGAGGTGTAATCAACCTTGGTATATAAATGGAAAACATAATGAATGTGAAAAATATCAAATAGGTATAATTGAAAAGGCAACTGGTAAAAAAGTTCACAAAACAAATAAGAGAATTAATTTAAATACCGGTGAATTGGGTAAAAAAGATGGAAATATTTTTGAGTGGACGGAAAACTTTGATGGTTGTCAGGAAAATATATACTTTAATTTAAAAATGGTATGTGGCACTGGAGGCGCTCAAATAAGAACATTGAGGGAGGTTTACCATTTTATCTTAGCTCAGTTAAAATATCTTAATAAAGAACCAAACTCAAACATATTTTTTGTTAATGTATTAGACGGTGAGGAGAGTTGTAGGAGAATTAAATTATTTCCCACACATAAACAAATATTTGTAGGGTCGTTGTTTGAGTGGGTTATATTCACCAGATGATATTAAGAGTAAAAGGTTAAAAGGTTCATAAGGTCAGAAGGATCACAGGTGTTTAAGTGGTCTAATGAATAAGGATAACATGTTAAAAGGTTAGAAGGTTCGTAAAGAACAGGGTGAGAGAAATAGAGGTCTTTAGGGGCAATATGGAAGTGAATGGGTCAAAGATTAATCTGCCAGATGATATGTAGAAGAAGGATGATAGGTCTATAAGAGAAAACAAATATTTGTAGTGTTTGAGTGGTCTAATGAACAACATTAAGGATAGGTACTACAGACAAAAGGTTCATAAAGATGAGGGTGGGAGAAATAGAGGTGTTTATGATTTTTGAAAAAGACAAGGGGGTAAATGACATTAGATAGGGATTTCCCATGTTAAACGGAGGTGTCCCAGAAGCAACATTATTACACTACTCGCCTGGATGTGCGAGTAAGAAACGGAACGAGTGGTGTGGGCATGCGAGAGGAGCATCGACACTGACCGGGGCAGCGCTTAGGCCGACGTATAGCTGACGCGAGCTCTCGGGGCGCGGTGTTCTTTGTGTGCTGCGGGGGCCGGCGGGGATCGTTGCCGCGTCGCTCCTGCAAGGAGCGCCGTGCACGATCCGGGCCGGTCCCTGCCCTGCACGGTCGGTGCCGCGTTTTGCCAGGCAAGGTGACCGGCCCGGTTCGAGGGGAGGTAGGAGGGATCGGAGCGGCGCCCCCTTGCGGTGGCGGCGCTCCGGCTGGGGAAGGCTGGGCCATCGCGCTTGGGAGCGAAAGGCCCTGCGTAGGGATGGTGCCTGGAGTCTTGGCCCAACAAAACCTCCTCCCCAGGATCGTAAATGCCGGACAGACCCAACCTACAGGAGACAGACCATCCGCACACAATGCTCGGCTTTGCGAAGCCGGGCTGTAATGACAATGCATTCCCGCACGAGAGGCTCAAGATAATAGACGAATAGCAGTAGTGTTGAGAAATGGTATATGGTGTAGAGGGATGGTAGATCTACCATCCCTCACATCGTAATTTTGGGGGCAGAGGAGCTATAGTTTTATGGGGTGGCAGTACAAACTAGCCCGGGAGGGTTAGGATAAATGTATAGGGATCTAGAAAAATGACTATAGGTGACCAAGAGTTAAGTAGTGACATTGTACCTGTAGTGGGGACGTAGAGTAGAGTCGTTGGATGATGACGACGAGGGAGTGCTTAGTATAAGGGATGACTTGGGAGCACTAGTATTAGAAGGGAGTAGGTAGATTAGATGATGCTGTGTGTATGAGAATCTTTATGGTGAGGGTGATGAAATGAGGCATTGCGAATGGAAGTCCTTATAGTGCTGGTTAGCAAATGAGGCAATGCTCGAGAGAGATGTGTGTGTGTGTGATCATGACGATGAGTGCATTGGCTTGCATGGTGTGCAAGTAGAGCTTGGCGGTATGGAATGAATGGTGTGGAGTAGATGGAGTATGGATTGAGTGGAGTGGAGTGTATGGTGCGAAGGAGTGGATGGGGGAAGGATGGACCCCTTCACGAATACCTGGGGAGGGTAGTTTAAAAGTAGGTAGAGGGAGTAGGTAAATTTGGTTGGATATTGACATCTGTGGTGCTGAAAGTAGCAAGGTATTGCTTGGTTTGGTGCATGAGTAAAGTGAAATGGCTGGGCATGTGGCCTGTTAGTGAGAATGGTTAAATGGGCACTCCGCCACTGATAGTCTGTCGGCCAGGTGAGGCCGCAGGTAGGCTCTGGGAGCCTGATAGTAGAGTTCAGTGGGGCCTGTGGATCCCGAGAGAGGACCCGGGTAGCCCGATGCCAGAGGGGGCATTCGTGGGGTAAGGGAGCCAGAGGACCTTCCCCAGGTTAGGGTGAGGAGCTAGGTAAGCTCGGGTGGCAACTACGGTGGCGTAGGTGTGCAGCTGAGCGGACTTGCTGGTGAGCCACACGACCCAGCCCCGAAATTGTGCGAGGGCACAGGGGGGAAAAATCGGGGGAGTGAGACCCCAAATTGGAGAACGCCACAGTATGTTCAATGGGAATTGGTTTCTAGAACCGCAAACTGTAATGATGGCCAATGGATTGGCAGGGCAAGACCCCGGGTAGAGTTAAAGTTGTCCACTTGTCCACAGGGGGAAAAAATCGGGGGAGTGAGACCCCAAATTGGAGAGTGCCACAGTATGTTCAATGGGAATTGGTTTCTATAACCGCAAAGTGTAATGATGGCCAATAGATTGGCAGGGCAAGACCCTGGGTAGAGTTAAAGTGTTAATGTCATTTAGAAGATAGATAGGAGAAAATCTCTTCGCACCATCCGTATCCACTCACTAAGGTGACAAAACTCCACACCATGTCTTTGCAAGCATTTGGAATGAAAGACGCATCTTGACGTGGGGGAGACATTGTTTGTATTCCATCTCTTCCTCCTTAGGAGGGATTGATGACTAATTTGGCATTAGGGGAAAGATGGGGGACAAGACGTTGGCACCGAATTTGTAAAGTTGTAGATTGTGTAAATATGGGGTAGGGGCAAGGGTAGAGTAGGTGACATGGGGGGTGACGTACGGTTAGGGACGAGCTTTCTCGGCTCGCTCTCCTGCGCCCCTCATCTTACATTACCTTGTTTTGGTGTGTACCCTTGCGCCCTTCCCCCACTAATCTGCTTTGTCTTCCTTCCCCACTCATGGACCATTGTTCTTTTGTGCCCGAGGGGAGTGTGCAGGTGCCGCGGATTGTGCGCCTGCACCCTTGCTGCCTCCTGCCTGCACTGATGCACCATATGGACCACACGTTCTGTGGCCAGGCACCACATATGGACCACACGTTCTGTGGCCTAGCACCACTTATGGACCACCCGTTCTGTGGCCTGGCACCTCTGCTGGGACCACCCATTGTTGCCAGCGGTATCTGCCTTGCGGACCACTGTTTTAAGTGGCATCCATGCCCAGCAGGTGGACCACCTGAGTTGGCCCTGCTGGCCATATAAATAATAAAAAGCGGACGCGGTGTGTGCCCTTTTTGTTAAAATGACATCAAGCAAGAAGACAGCCAGAAACATCGGCCCAGCAGAGAAGAGAAGAAGAAGACATCATTTTATTGTTTTAAAATGTTTGTTCTGTGCATTTTCATTATCGTGCTTCTTTGGTGCTTTTGTGCTTTTATGGTGCTTTTGGTGCATTTTGTTTATTATGGTGCATTTTATTGGGTACATATGGTATGGTGTATCGGTGCAGTGCATGGCAATTGCATTTTTCCTCTTTTCAAACCATTCTTCTTTTCCCACAAAAGACAGGTCCTGGGTGACAGTGTAAATAATTAGTGTTTTGAAAATAATGCTCCCCACCGGCTTTATGTGTAGTTTGAAGACCATTCCGTAATTCGGTTAATTGTGGGCGTGAGTCAGTTAGATAGGATGCAACGCAGCAGGTGGGACATATCTAGTGTTAAAACTGTCGCACTCAGGGTGAGGTTAAAAGTAGAGGGTAACCACACCTAAGTGTCACATTAATTTAAAAGATAGTTCCTTTTGTTTCGGCTCGGGCTGTGCCTGGAAAAAGGGAGGATGCAGTGTTGCGGTTTTAGAACCCACACTTGTGTAAATAATTACTTGTAAATATCCCATTATTAAGAGGTTAAAGGTTGCACCCCTAGTTAGTCCACAAGCAACACGTAGGCCACCAAAGGAACTTAGTTATTTCATTATTATGTGTTTTAGATAAGGCCGTGTTTCCAACAGTTGAATCTGCGTTGCATCGATTAAATAAGAGTAGGTCCCCAATCCAATTCCAGCCATTTTGCCAACCTCTCTCTCCCAGCGACGCCATTACACGCCTCTGCCAGCAGCAGCCACCTTAACGTTCGTTCAAGCCGCCATTAACCATGCGGTCAGGCCCGAGGAAAAAGGGGGGCGGAACGCCAAGAACAAGATGTGGCCTGTCAACCAGCCATCAAAGGTGTGGCCGGTAAGCCCTCACCAGCCAACCAGGGCTGAGGGAATATCACCGACGGGCGTGGCTTTATGAAGCGCGGAGTGATCTTGGCTCCCATGATATAAGCGCGAACCCAAAGCCCTTTCTCAGGACTGGTGGGAGAGCGCGCATTGTAACAGACTTCTTGTTGGAGGACTTCTTGTTGGAGGACTTCTTTCGGAGGACTTACGCGGTGTTGGAGGCGCGCACATTTGCAAAGAACTTGTACGGACTTGTTGGAGGCGCGCGCATTGAAAGGACTTTAAGAGGGAGAGCGTTTGGCGTGAACGTACAGTTATTACATACAAAGCATCCCAGTCCCCCCCCCCCCCCCCCCCCGCTATATGTAAGGTCCGCTCGTGTTGAACGATACGCGGAGTTGCCTGCCGGGTTTCGCGCACTGGACTGGAGTGGACCGGAGTCTGGACCCCATCGCCTGGACCATCTACCTGGACCTTCCACCCTACCAGCTACAATCCCCGTGTGAGTGTGTCTGTTTGTCTGGGGTAATAAGTTAAGACTGTTTTTAAGACTGCCCTGTGTCCTGCTTCTTCTTCTTCCTGTACATCCTTT